>NC_133379.1:3545536-3581166 GCF_049309525.1 Garra rufa
AACAGGTGTCCGTATGATGAGTGCTAATGACAAGACAGGTGATACAATCAGGGAAGTGCAGTGCAAGGGAAGGGGAAACAGTGACCTCAGGTGGCTGAGGGAAAACCCCCCAACCCAGATCATTACAATTTTGGTATAAATAAAACTACTCAGTAGTTCATACTTACAGTATAAGTACAGCCAAAACAAGTAGTCAATTGGCAAAAAAAAATATTTGGCAACTAATTTGTTGATCATAAGTTGATCAAGTTTGTTGATCATTTTAATGTAAAAACATTTCATAGTTCCAGCTTAGACAATTGATTTATTTTTTATTTTTAGTTGCTTGACATGTTTTATCATGTTGAGGTTTGAACTGTTCACAGCACGTGTAATGGTATTCTTTTTGGGTAATGTGTAATTCTCACTGTTTTCATAATACTTACAAACCAAATCAGTGGAGTAATGAAGAAAATAATTAGCAGACTAACTCTGTTATGAAGCAGACGGGACAACAAGGTAAGTGAAACAATAATATTTATTTATAGAAAGCAGCGATGTCGAAGATGTGAGAAGACCCAATCCTAGGTGAGTATGGCAGACGATGAGAGGTTGGAGTTGAGTGAACTTGGTACTGAATGGGATTATATCCTTCCTTGCAGGATCCAGATAGCAGAGAAGGGAATGCTGATTCCTTGAACGGAGCAGAGGATGACTTACGGCACACACCACGTTGAACTGCCGATGGGAACACTCGGAGGACTGGACTCAGAAGACTGGAACTTGGGAAACAGGAACTTGGAAAACTGGAACGAGACAGAGTTCAGGTAAGTACTTTCAGGTAACGATAGGATAGCGAGACTCTTGGGAAGAGTGACACTACAGTCCGCTTTCGTGGAACGAGCCCGGACATAGAGTGGTGTGTGGCGTGAGTATTTATAGGTGGCTGTGATGATGACGTGCAGGTGCCGGTGATCAGAATTCAGGTGATGGTGATCTGGGTGTGATTGAGGGTGTGGAACCTGGCCAATCCGTGACACTACCCCCCTCCCCAGGGCCCGCTCCTGAGGGCCGAAATTTTCTGCGCCGTGGTGGTCTCCCTCGTCCCCTAGGTGCAGGAAACTCCGGATGAGCGGTGTGGAATTCCTCGGTGAGCGTGGGATCGAGGATGTCTTCTCTTGGGACCCATGACCTCTCTTCAGGTCCATACCCCTCCCAATCCACCAGATATTCTAGGAGACCACCACGACGACGAGATCGGAGGATTTCCCGGACGGAATAGATGGCGCCGTCATCTAGCATCAGGGGGGGAGGAGGTTCCTCTTCATGGCCAGGCTCTGTGGAGGAAGTGAGAGGTGGGTGAAATGGTTTTAAGAGGGAGACATGGAATGTAGGATGGATACGGTATTCCGGAGGGAGTTGAAGTCTGTAAGTGACCGGGTTTACCTGTTCCAGGACTTGGAAAGGACCAACAAACCTGGGACTTAACTTTTTGGAGGGCAGCCGCAGACGGATATCTCGGGTGGACAACCAAACCTGATCACCTGGACTGAATTCAGGGGCCGTGCTCCTCCTCCGATCCGCCTGGGTCTTCTGTCTGCGGACTGCCCTCTGTAGGTGGTGGTGGGCCTCGTCCCAGACCCTCTCGCTCTCCCGGAACCAGTGATCCACTGCGGGGACCTCAGATGGTTCACCATTCCAGGGAAATAGGGGTGGCTGGAAACCGAGGACGCACTGGAATGGTGTGAGGCCGGTGGATGGTTGCCGCAGTGAATTCTGGGCGTATTCGGCCCAGCCCAGGAACTGGTTCCAGGAGTTCTGGCGGCTATGGCAGAATGTCCGGAGGAACCGCCCCACTTCCTGGATCTTCCTCTCCGTCTGGCCGTTGGTCTGCGGATGGTAGCCAGAGGAGAGGCTGACGGTCACACCTAGGAGCCGGAAGAAGGACTTCCAAAGACGGGAGATGAATTGTGGACCGCGATCTGATACCACATCTTCAGGTATGCCGTAATGACGGAAGACATTATTGAAAAGGAGCTCCGCAGTTTCGAAGGCCGTGGGTAGTCCTCTCAGGGGTAGGAGCTTGCAAAACTTTGAGAAGCGGTCCACAATCACCAAGATGCAGGTGTTTCCATCCGACTCCGGCAGATCCGTCATGAAATCGACCCCTAGGTGTGACCAGGGGCGGTTCGGGATCGGCAAGGGATGGAGCTTCCCTGCTGGTAAGTGTCTTGGATTCTTGGACATGGCACATTCACGGCAGCCCTTGACGTAACGCTGCACATCCCTTGCCATCCCAGGCCACCAGAAGCGTTCGGACAACAGCGAGAGGGTGTTGTTGGTCCCGGGGTGCCCAGTGCCTAGGGAAGTGTGGATGGAACGAATGAGATCTACCCGTTGCGTCCTGGGGATGTAGCGACGATCAGGGGGACAGCCCGGCGGAGGACGAGGAACAGGAGTAGCGACACTAGGAGGGGCTGACCACTCTATGGGGCTGACAATAATCTTGTCTGGGAGGATGGATCCTGGAAGTTCATGGACATTGGAAGAGTCATGGATACGAGACAAGGCGTCGGCTCTGACATTTTTGGGACCGGGACGGTAGGAGATGGTAAACTGAAATCTTGAAAAGAAGAGCGCCCATCGGGCCTGGCGTGGACATAGGCGTTTGGCATCACGGAGGTATTGGAGGTTTTTGTGATCGGTAAGTACCAGAAATGGATGATTGGCCCCCTCCAGCCAGTGTCGCCACTCCTCCAGGGCAAGTTTAATGGCCAGGAGTTCCCTATTGCCGATGTCATAATTCCTCTCCGCCGGGCTGAACTTCCGGGAGAAGTAGGCACATGGATGGAGTAACTTGGTGGTACCGTGATGCTGGGACAGCACTGCCCCCACGCCGGTAGTGGAGGCGTCTACCTCGACGACGAAAGGGAGTTCAGGATTGGGGTGTCGCAGGATGGGTGCCTTGGTGAAGGCTCTCTTCAGGGACTGGAAGGCTGCGGCGGCTTCGGGAGTCCAGGACAACTTGGAAGGTTTACCTTTGAGTAGGTTGGTTAACGGCGTGGCGATGAGACTGTATCCTTGAATAAACCGGCGGTAGAAATTGGCGAAGCCAAGAAATCTCTGTAATTCCTTGATAGATGATGGTTGTGGCCAGGAGGTGACTGATGATACCTTCCTCTCGTCCATGCGGATACCTTCTTGGTCGATGACGTAACCCAGAAACTGAACAGAGGGAAGGTGAAATGAACATTTTTCCGCTTTGAGGAAGAGCTGATGCTCCCTGAGCTTCTGGAGGACCTCCGCAACGTGGTGGATATGCTCAGTCTCACTCCGGGAGTACACGAGGATGTCATCAATGTAGACTATCACTGACCTGTGGAGGAACTCCCGGAGGACTTCATGGATGAAGTTTTGAAATACGGAGGGGGCGTTGACCAGGCCATAGGGCATGACCCGATATTCATAGTGCCCGGTAGGGGTCACGAAGGCCGTCTTCCACTCATCCCCCCTCCGTATTCTCACCAGATTGTATGCGCTGCGGAGGTCCAACTTAGTGAAGATGGTGGCTGTTCGTAGTTGTTCCAGGGCCGCAGGGACGAGAGGAAGGGGGTATTTGAATTTTACGGTACCTTGATTCAAGACTCGGTAATCTATGCATGGCCGCAGCCCTCCGTCCTTCTTCGCGACGAAGAAAAAGCTGGATGCTGCTGGGGATTTGGATGGACGGATGTAGCCTTGCTGTAATGCTTCCTGAATGTACTCCTCCATGGCCTTACTCTTCGGAAGTGACAACGGGTAGATCCTTCCCTTTGGCAGAGGGGCGCCTGGAATCAGGTCTATGGCGCAGTCCCATGGCCGATGGGGCGGCAGCTGGGAAGCTCTCCTGGGGCAGAAGACATCCTGGAAGGAGGAGTAGGTTTCAGGAATCTGGGTAGAACGTTTCTCCAGGGGACTTTCAATGGACGTGGCGTTGATAGACATGGGTCTTGGAATCGGACGAGGAAGGTCAGGAAAACACTCGGGAAAGCAGTTATGACTCCATTGAACTATTTCTCCATTGCCCCAGGAGATGATGGGATTATGTTTCGCCAGCCACGGCCGCCCCAAGATGATATCCATAGTGGCGCCCTCCAGAACCAGTAACTGAATTTCCTCGTGGTGAAGGACTCCGATCTGGAGATAGATGGGTTGGCACTTCCGGTGTATTCGTGGTCTCGTGGTGATGGAGCTGGTTATGGGTTGGATCTGGTAGACGCTCGACGAAGCTTCGGTTCGGAGCTGGAGCTGGCGACAGAGGTTCCCCGAGATGAAATTACCCGCTGACCCGGAGTCGATGAGGGCGTGGGCTATGATAGAAGATGAGGAAGTGGTTAACTGCACACATGTAGACAAGGGATACATCTTTTCCACGTCTGATTGAATGACACTCACCGCAGCAGTGACTGGACGGAGGGGGCACGTCAATCTGATGTGCCCACTAGCACCACAATAGAGGCACAAACCCCGGGTCAGCCTCCTCTGTCGCTCAGCGGGAGATATTCTACCAGACTCCAGTATCATAGGCTCTGGTTCTGGAGGGCTGGCGATGTCCGTTGGGCGGAGGAGTGCAGTATTAGAGGTTTCAGAGAGATATGATAACATGCGGTCAGAACATCGGATGGACTGTTGGATGAAGCGCTCTAACCCCATGGTGTCATCTAGGGCAGCGAGTTGGAGACGAAGGCGAGGCTCGAGACCAAGACGGTAAGTGGTCAACAGTGACCGCTCGTTCCATCCACTGGCCGCAGCGAGGGTGCGGAAACGTAGAGCATACTCCTGTGTAGACATAGATCCTTGAGTTAAATGATACAGTTGCTCACCCGCTGATATTTCTCCATCCGTACGACTGAAGACTTCCTTGAAGTGAGCAATAAACGTCTGGATGGAACGAGCGGCCGGTCCATTCTGCTGCCAAATAGAGTTCGCCCATTTTAGCGCTGGTCCTGTGAGAAGAGAGATGATAAATGCAATTTTAGATTGATCAGTGGGGTAGAGCGCAGGTTGCATAGAGAAAACCAGAGAACATTGCAGGAGAAATCCGTTGCACTCCTCCGCCCCGCCATCGTATGGCGCTGGTCGGGCCATGGGACTGGATGGCTGAGGATCCGAAGAAGTGCTGGGAGGCGTGACGAGCGGCGGTGCGGAAGGGGTGACAGATGGTGATGCCAGAAGGATTTTACGAAGAGAATCCACCAACTCTTGAAATGGGTCATTGACATTCATGCTGCTGACTGTATTCCGGTCCGGGCTTCTGTTATGAAGCAGACGGGACAACAAGGTAAGTGAAACAATAATATTTATTTATAGAGAGCAGCGATGTCGAAGATGTGAGAAGACCCAATCCTAGGTGAGTATGGCAGACGATGAGAGGTTGGAGTTGAGTGAACTTGGTACTGAATGGGATCATATCCTTCCTTGCAGGATCCAGATAGCAGAGAAGGGAATGCTGATTCCTTGAACGGAGCAGAGGATGACTTACGGCACACACCACGTTGAACTGCCGATGGGAACACTCGGAGGACTGGACTCAGAAGACTGGAACTTGGGAAACAGGAACTTGGAAAACTGGAACGAGACAGAGTTCAGGTAAGTACTTTCAGGTAACGATAGGATAGCGAGACTCTTGGGAAGAGTGACACTACAGTCCGCTTTCGTGGAACGAGCCCGGACATAGAGTGGTGTGTGGCGTGAGTATTTATAGGTGGCTGTGATGATGACGTGCAGGTGCCGGTGATCAGAATTCAGGTGATGGTGATCTGGGTGTGATTGAGGGTGTGGAACCTGGCCAATCCGTGACAAACTCATATTGAAAATAATCATTAGATACAGTAGATATCTACAAAATAGTTCAAAATGAGCTCCACCTTAATCAACTACAAGACTAAATAATCATGAGTTTTATGAGTAATAATAAAGTCACGTCAAGTCACCTTTATTTATATAGCACTTTTAACAAGATTGTGTCAAAGCAACTTCACAGTATTTAATCAGGACAATAGTGTGTAAGTAACGCATTATTGTAAACAATCAATTTCCAGTTAACCCTCTGGGCCTCTTCGGTCATTTTTGACCGAAAAATTTTATGTTTTGAATTTTTAAAAATCGTAGCTTCATCAGAATGAGATGACACTTGGTGACTTTTGTTGCATTAGCTATGTGAGTACAAAAAAAAATCAGTGACATGATTCGGATATGTTAAAGGGTCAAAAAAAAAATAGTCACACTTGGCTCCTTCGCGGTCAAAAATGACCGACATAGGAAATGAATGGGAAATACGAAAAAATGTGATAATTCAGATAATCTTTTGGTAATACAAGCTACAAATGAGCAACTGTGCTGAAAAGAAGTGTTCAGCAAGCAAGGACTGACACTCTAAAATAACAAAAGTACAGAACTGACACACACGCGCACACACACGCGCACACACACACACACAGACACACACACAGACACAAAGAAATAAGCAGAAAAACGCAAAACCTGATATTTATCCAATCAAAAAAATATCTAAACCTTGCCAAAATGTATCTTTTAGAATGTCTGAATATATTTCTAAATGCAAAGCCTAATAAAATGAAGAAACAGTAAAAAGAAAAAAACAATAGGAATCCCAAAGCCCCTGTATATATGTATATAGGGAGATACAGGAGTTTACATGGCATTACACAAGTTTTTATTTTTTATGCCACTAGATGGTGCAATTTTCACTTTAAAAAAATGGATTTTAAATGCTTTTACTCTATTTTAATGTGAAATGTTGTATTTATTGAAAAATAATAAATACATAATTAATTAAAAAATATAATATAAAATATAATTCTACTGGGAAAAAATTGCTCATTAAAACTGTATAAATATTGCATAGATTCACAAAAAATGCTCAAAATTCTAAATAATAATTACAAAATATTATTGAACAAAAATGTATTTAATTGATTTTCCTGAAGAAAAAAAAAAGTTACTTTTTAAGGCTTCGGTCACTTTTGACCGCGAGGGAGCCAAGTGTGACCCCTTAATGAGGAGGCCCAGAGGGTTAAAGGCAGTTCATCAATGAATTCAGTGATATTATCGTCCAGTTCAGTTCAAATAGTATAGGATATCGCTGGAAAGTAAATATGATTCACAGGGGAAAATGGAATTTTAGGTCTTTAGCCCTGGGCTGAGAAAAAAACAACTGTGCCCACATATGCCTGTGTCCTAGTGTAGGGTGATGTATAACAATTGAAACTTGTTTATGGAATAAGAAGATTATAGGGACATAGACAAGCAAGACAAAGAAAACCATTATGACAAGGAGGAATTATTATTTCCCAACACTAAATGCAAGTTCATCCAGAATCATTTTGCAAAAGGAAAAAAGAAAAGAAAGAAAGAATGAAAGATATACAGAAATAATAAACATGTTGCCTAGACATGTTACTTTAAAATATTTGTGTAAATTTTTACTGTATTTCTGTATTCTGTATTCAGAGTCTCACAGCACCATCAAAACCTAACACAAGCATGTAGTAAATATAGAAAGAGGCAGAAAAAAATGTTTAGGCGTAAATGTGACAACACAGTTTGTTGTCCATGGTAAAGGGAGTACATCTGTACAGGTTTTATTGCCCTTCCACCCCCAGGGGACCAGTAGAGCCTCCTGGTGGAGTTACAAATCTGGACATTTCAAATGGATGTAACTTAAAGCCCAATTAACATATCAAAGAGAAAATCAGCAGGACAACTAATTATGCTGTGTTTAATATATAATGTTGGAAACAGTTTTTTCACATATACAGAAAGTTTGTAAAAAAGCGTTTTAAAAAGTGTTCTTAGTAAAATACCAAATTTCAACTTGGCTGTCAAATATATCATAAAAGCTTGCACAATAAACATATTTAGATATAACTTTATTCATTGAATATAGTATTTACTTAATTTAATTACTAAAAGATTTTTAAACTACATTACCCATAAGCCTTTTACACTCTATCGATGGGACGGGAAAACATGGCGCTGTATATTGTAGTTCATTAAAGTTTGTACTTACGCTGTAGGGTTAGGGTTAGGATCTCGGTAAATGGGTAATTTTTTGCAACACAGCAATGCCTCATTGTTCAGTGACAGTATTACTTTAGTCATAACGACAGTAAAACGTAGTTTACAAAATGAAGCACCTTGTATTTTGGCCAAAAAGTTAGTCCAGCCACAGCTTGTCAAAATCCACATCACACTTACTTCCAAATATGGTAATTATGGGATCTTCCGACTGAAGGTGGGTTATAACCACTGATCTATATAGATCAGTGGTTATAACCATATAACAGAAGGGCAGTTAAATATTTATTTCTTCTCATTAAAAATAAAATGTCACAGTTATTGATTCCTATCTGTGTCTTACCTGATGTAGATTAGATTATTGATTAGTTAAGATAAGTGAATCTTTTTTCCAAAGCAAGGGCCTATTTCCATGGTATGAACCAGAGGGTAACTAATTTTGACAGCTGTATACTGTATGAGGAATAAATACTAAACTATTTCAAACTTCTGCTTATATATATATATATATATATATATATATATATATATACATACACACACACATCAAATATCCTCTCTCAGCTAGATACTTGAAAGTAAATACACGAAAATAACAGTTCAGTATAAAATTGAATGCAAATAAAGGCAATCAGTTTTAGTGAAATATAACAATTTTAATAAGCATTCTTAATAATAAACTTATTCTATTTTAGGCTACATGAAAATAAATATGTAAATGGGAAATATGTAACACTAAATATATTACTATATTTATGTTGTGGTATTTTTTCATGCTTGGCATAACAGACAGTTCATGTAAACTTACCTATACCAAAACTGCACTGCTCAAATGTTTAAAAATAATGTCTTTAAATAATGTAGAAACAGTATATTTGTAGCATGTCCTCTCCATGTTACACTACCTAACTGTAACGCCATTCATGACAAATGCAAAAGATGTTTAAAACAACAGCTTTTTAAAAAATACTGGAAGAGAGTATGCACTGTGCAAAAACTTTAATGAAGAACAGCAAGCAAAACAAAACAAGAACAACAACGACAAAACAGTTGAAGTTCTCAAAGCTGGTTGGGGTGTGGAGTCTCGGTCAAAAAATGTTGGAACTCCCTGGCAGGCTCCCATGTGTCATCCCAAGTTTTGCCA
The DNA here is from genome assembly GCF_049309525.1 of Garra rufa. NCBI lineage: Eukaryota > Metazoa > Chordata > Actinopteri > Cypriniformes > Cyprinidae > Garra > Garra rufa. Next base: position 3,554,739 of record NC_133379.1, read on the forward strand.
CTGTAAAATATCATAAGTGCACATATCATTAGAAGACAGAACGGAAATCAAGATCATTGTTAGGTTTAATTTGGAGAGTTCACTGGCATTTATTGATATTTGTTAAAGTGGCATTAACCCTGGCTACTTAACCGTTTAAAAAACACTGTTGGATTAGCTAGAAAGGGGCTAAATTTCAGTATGGTTTTATGTTGTGTTACAAGTAGATCTGGCAGTTCTACAGACTCAGGGATCAGGATAGTGACTGCATCTTGCTTCCACTGCCATTCATCATTGTTCTTCTCTTTATATTCAGTACTGCTCTTCTTTTCTCACTGCCCTAATCTTCCTCATGCATTTTATCACTACTACTGTCACTGTTTCCATCTTCATTGCTCAAAAATATGATGCCAATCACATGTAGAACAGCATTCTCCATCCAAGTTTAGTGTTTCAGATGCTGACAAATTATTTTATGCATGCATGATTCCCCTAGTAAAAAAGTAGGGATGCACCGATACCATTTTTGTAAGACCAAGTACGAGTACCGATATTTTTTTCCTGGTACTCGCCGATACCAATTCCGATACCTGTTTTTTTTGGGATGTAGCAGTTTTCCAAGTAATGACACAGTGAGACTAGTATTTTTGATACTAGCTGGCAAACATATCAAGGGGAGCTACAAAGACAGTACTTATGATATGAGTAATATGATAAAACATCTGAAGCTGAAACACAAAAAATGAGTACGGAGAATTTGTCACTAGCAGTAACAGTAGAACTCAGCAACCAACCCTGCAGCAAACCTTTGCAAGACAGTTGTTACATACTTACAGTTACAGTTGTTACATAATTATAGAGAAGCTAAGTTTGCAGTCTGCCATACGTCGGTTGTTGTTGTTAATTTTGAAATATTTTCACACCGCTGAGCCTGTGTCTCTGTGCACTGAAAATTCTGTCGATGACGTCACCGGGTATCGGTCTTTGGTATCGGAGTGTTTTTACGAGTACGAGTACAAGTACATGAGCTCAGTATCGGGCCTGATGCATCCCTATAAAAAAGCAATAGATTTAAAATGCATATATTTTACACTAAGTATAGTTCAAATCTATTAACATATTTACTGATATATCGCTCAAAACATACTGATATAAAAAAATAATTACATTTTATATGGAGTACTACTTGTGCACAAAACACATTTCTTAATATTAATCAAAAATGTGTTTAATGTCACTATTGATGAGAATTGTATGATAATAATTAAAGTGTACACAACGTTTATGTTATAAGGTGATGTGCTGGACGGACGACACGAGAAACAAGATTACAATAAACACTATCTTTTAATATATACTTAGAATAACAGGCAGGAACAAGCAGGAACATCCACACACGAACACATAGAACGATTAAAGACCGACATTGAACTCAAGAACCAAACAGACTTATAAAGACAGACTAATTACTAAACACAGGTGACGGTGATGACACAGATGATGGGGCTAAACCAAAATGACACAGATCCACAGGGGGAGACAGTGGGAGAAACCAAAGACATAAACTGACATAACTATGACATTACGCCCCCCTCCGCAAAGGCGCGTCCTCGCGCCGTACAAAACAGAAACAGAAAACAGACTAGAGGGGCAGCAGAACTGAAAAACAGAGTCCATGGAGGAGGCTTAGGTGGAGGACGCAACCCCGGGAGGGGGACCAAAACAAGAGTCCAAGGGTAAGACAAGACAGTCCAGAGGGGCGACGACGGAGGGAGGAGCCAGGGAGGACATGGGTGGGGCATAAGGCAGGAGGAACCGACCCAGACCGCAGCCATGATGACGGCCCACTGTGGAGCCGACGGAGGGAGGAACCATGGTGGACGAAGGCGTGCCGACTCCATGGGGCTGACCGACAGAGGCGGAGCAGATGGATAAGGAGCCCGAGGCGAAGATGGAGAGCCGATGATCCGGGGTGACGCCGAGGATCCGGAGGGCCAAGGTGGAGCAGGCTCTGGCGCCCGAGGCGGAGGCGGAGTCCCGGAGATCCGCGGCGGAGCCAGAGCGACAGAGGATGGAGGCTGTGCCCGCAGGAAGGAGGAGTCCCAAGGAGCCGGTGGGACGGCGCGACGAGGCACAGCCGGAGGAGCAGAGTCCTGAGCAGCCGATGGGGTGACGACTGACCAGGGCGGAGCCGGAAAGACGATGGAGCCTGGTGGAGCTGGTGGATCGATGGGCGACGGTGAAGAGGAGGGCGTCGAGAGCCGTGGTGGAACCGCGGGGTCGAAGGGCCGAGGCGGAGTCCAGGACTCGGAGGCTGGAGGCGGAGCTGAGGAATCCTCCAGCCGAGACGCCGATGGAAGCTGGCAGTCCCGCGGCGAGCCCACTGCACAGGTGGTGGGCTGAGGGTGAGCTGGGGGACTGACTGCTGACCTGGAAGACTTAGGGCGGCTGGGCGGAACCAGCGGGAACTCAGGACGGCTGGGCGGAACCAGCGGGGACTCAGGACGGCTGGGCGGAACCAGCGGGAACTCAGGACGGCTGGGCGGAACCAGCGGGAACTCAGGACGGCTGGGCGGAACCAGCGGGGACCAGGCAGATTCAGACAGACGAGGGCGGGTGGGAGGGAAGTCTATACAGGTCAGTGGCTCAGAGAAAAAGTCAATTAAGTCATATGAGTTGTCTTGGGCAAGATCCGAGAAGAAGTCTATTAAATCCCCAGAATTGGATCCAAGCTCACCCTCAGCGGTGGTGCAGTGGGCAGGGCTCTCTGTAGCCCTCTCTTGTTCCACGTCATACTCCACCGTCGCGGATGTTGATGCCGGCTCTCGCACCTGGTCAGATGGGTCAGGCTCTGTCGCTCTCGGCTCTGGCACTCCATCTGCGGTGGGCTCAGGCTGTAACTCCGCATGTCAGGGTGATGTTTGGCTGGGTTCTGGGTCGTGAGTGGGGCTGACGTCCTCCTCGACGATGCCGACAGTCCAGGAAGATTGGCAGGACGCCAACACCCACTCAATGTAGTCCGGCAGGCTCTCTTGAGGACCCTCCCCGGATAGCAGCGCCTTGGTGGTGGGATTCAGTCCTACGTGATAGTAGATGCATAGGCTGCTATCCGGGAAGTGGGAATGTTCTGCCAGGGAGATGAACTCACGTGTATGGTCCTCAAGAGAGCGTTCCTCCTGCCTCAGGAGGATGAGACGAACAGTAGGGTAGAGGTCTGCGCGGGACTGCTTTTCTAGTCCCGCTCCCGCCCGCTCCCGCGAGGTTTTATTCCGCACCCACCCGCTCCCGCTATATATTCAGGCTTTGTTCACCCGCTGCCCGCTTAGAATAATTTTCTTCCCGACCCGACCGTTCCCGCTAAATTTAGTTCTCGTTTCCAGAATCTCACATTTAACCATTAGGAAACATTACCGGGTATATAAAACTTTTTTCGCAATACATCCATTATATTTCCATTTTCCACTTTTAAGACGTGGCTATTATAGCCCTTCATTTCAGCCAGTCATAGATCAAATGCGTTCTAAAATGATATTTCAGACATTCAATGGTGATAAAAAATGCAGTGCTGGTGGAAACACCAGACCAGGCTACCATGACTACCATGAACATGATCAAGAGCGGCTCGGACTGCTCATTGCTACTCATCCATCTCCTCATTGGACGCGTCTTTAAAGAAAAATGCATCTTTACAGATTAGCTACATAATAAAAGAGTTTTTGTTTTCGATTTGTTTTATTTCGTTAAATACTAATTTAAAGCTTTCTACAAATATATTTATCATGTCTGACAAAAACAAAACAAAACAAAAAAACGGTTAAATAGTTTCCACCTAAAAAGCGTTTTGGTTTTCACTCTCTGGAAATGCGCCTAATAGCGAACATTATTATTAGGCTATTATTTCAATATTATTTAAATCTATAGATTTTATTTTAGCCAATTCGTGATTTGAGAAGGCAAATTCAAACATAGAGTAGGTCAATTTACTGTCTCCCGCCGCCGCTTGAGTTACTTTAAGAAACTAAAAGCTTACATTTAACGAACAAAAAAATGCTCCAAACGTTTTTTTTTTCCTTAATTAACTTAATAAAAAAGAAACAAAATTATAACCACTTTGTCATTTCATGCAAAACTGAACTATTTTAATTGCCATAACAGTAGTATAAGTTGTTTTAGCAAAGGGGAAAAAAGATGGGCTCGGGTCAGGAGTTAACAACCACACTGTTTGCGAAAAATCAGTCAGCATAACCTTATGAAGATTTTGGCAGTCCAAACATGGCTTTGCGCTCTGGAGTAACGCTGATAAACTGATAAACAGTTGCCCACAGAAAAAACACCAGTAGTACCCTCACTTTCCGCGCCTATGAGACATTGCCAGTAAAATGCATGATTCTGAAAGCACCGGTCCATGAGTGTATAGCGAGTGCATAACAGTTTTGAGCGCAGAATGTAGCCTACAGGTGCTCGATAAGAATGAGTAAAGCGCAGATTTGCTGTTCAGAAAAGACGTCGGGAACGGGATATTGTTACCGCCCGCTCCCGTTCAAATTACACCAGAGTTACCGACCGCAACCGCTTTTATTTGGAAATTTATTCCCGCGTCGCAAGAAATCTGGTCGGTTCCCGCGGGAGAGCCGCGGGAATGCAGACCTCTACAGTAGGGTCCATGATCAAACAATAAAAAACAAAACACTGAGGGAAAAAAGACGGAAATAAACGCAGGGGAAAGTGCCGGGTAAACTTTTTCGGTCGGTCTTTCTGTTATAAGGTGACGTGCTGGACGGACGAGACGAGAAACAAGATTACAATAAACACTATCTTTTAATATATACTTAGAATAACAGGCAGGAACAAGCAGGAACATCCACACACGAACACATAGAACGATTAAAGACCGACATTGAACTCAAGAACCAAACAGACTTATAAAGACAGACTAATTACTAAACACAGGTGACGGTGATGACACAGATGATGGGGCTAAACCAAAATGACACAGATCCACAGGGGGAGACAATGGGAGAAACCAAAGACATAAACTGACATAACTATGACAGTTTACTTGCAATTGTTGCACTTTAGCGCAGTCAAATATATCCAAGTATATCTGTAGTTGGACTTCAGTACTACTTCTGCATTAAGTATTAAGTGTTAAGCATTAAGTACAAAATGTTTTGTTCCAATTTAATAGGCTTTAAATATACCAGGTTGGTATACTAAAGGTACAATTACAGAGTATTTTTTATTAAGTAAATAATAAGCAAATTTATTTGTAGTATACTTAGCATGAAATAAATATATTGTAAATATATTTTAGTATATTTATTTTTCACTAAGGTCACTTCTACTGTAACACATTACTGGTAACTACTGGTTACTAGGTCAATGTCCTGCTCAATAAATAAGCTTCAGCTAGTTGTGTATGTATAGTAGCAGCTTGAGTACTTAACTAGAAACCAAAAATTTTATCACATCAGCTCCATTTTATTTTTAATACACTGGCTGCCTGTCAACTATTTTTTAAAATTGTATGAATTAGAAAGCACTGAATTGTCCAGCTCCCACAATCCATTGTGTCCACTTCCAATTCATAAATTCTGGGCTCTTACTAATAACTAGATATCTAAATTGACACAAGGAGGTAGATGTTTCTCCTATCCGTATCCAAAATAATGAAATATTCTTTCAAGAACTTGGAATTTAGTCACACTTTAGTTTTTAGTCCAAACAACTGACCATTGCACATGTCCTAGCAAAACCTTGTATCAGTTTCTACAGACTACTTCAGATGATGATTTCCTGCCAGGATCAATTACATGACCAGGGAGCTTTCTCTTGCCACAGACATCAATAAAATGAACTTCCATGCTGCTTTCAAGAGACCATTTGAACTTTGCCTACATCATATTGGTCATGGAATAGACTACTTAGCATTGCAATGAAATTAAATAGTTAATAAAATACGACTTACCTCACAGTACAAGGCAACCAGTGGACTTTCAATTCTGCTTTTCCCTACACACACACAAAGTAATAATTATTGTTGTATATGCGGGCAGATGAATGATGACACGACACAATTGTCTGCTGTGTAAACTCACGTTACTTTTTTACTGAACTGTTAACTGCGTGATTTCCAATACAGTCATCATATTAGGTCACCACTAGAGGGAAGGCTTATCCCAAAGCTATGATACCCAATAGTACATACATTACACTTTCCTCCCCCACTAGATTAATCATACTTGGAAATAAGAAATGCATAACTACAAACTTACTGTATAACGTTTACAGTTAACCTAAACAATGTTGCTAACTACAACAAAACTACAAATCAAGCCTTTGTGGAGGTTTTCTACATCTCTCAGGATAACGTTTCTGAGGTTCAGGTGCAACTGGAATCATCACAGCTGGTTTGACATCGGGCGGTTCAGAGTCGTTCACATTAACTGAGGTAGGAGGGTCAGCCTCAACAGCATTATTGTCCTTGTTATTTGAATCAGGGACATTGTCAGGTGAATCAGGAATAGACAACAGTGATGATTTAGTCTGACTATCCACCAGCTGATCAGCATGGCTTTTCCACATCACGACGAACATCAGGTTTGATGAGATCCAATCGAGATCTTAAATTTCTCTTGAGGAACATCATCGCTGGTGTTTGACCAGTCGTGGAGTCCATTGTCCATTGCCTTTATTGCTTTCTTGAAAGTCTGTACAAGTCTTTCAGCCAAGCCATTAGTGGCAGGATGGTATGGTGCCGAAGTGATGTGCTTGACTCCGTTCAACTTAATGAATTTCTGAAACTCGTCTGAGACAAACTGTCGTCCATTATCCGTGCATATCTGTTCTGGAAGTCCGTTCCTGGAGAATATTGTTCTCAACACAGAAACAGTCTTTTCGGATGTGGTTGTCTTCATTGGAACAACTTCAGGCCACTTAGAATGCACGTCCACGGCAATCAAGAACATGGAGTCCTTGAATGGTCCAGCAAAGTCGACGTGGACTCTTTGCCACGGTGATGACGGCCATTCCCAGGGGTGCAAGGGAGCTAATGGTGGTGAGTTCTGGGTCTTTTGACAACCTGGACAAGCCTTTGCCAGGTCCTCAATCTGCTTGTCGATTCCCGGCCACCACATATAACTGCGGGCAAGGTTCTTCATCTTTACAGTGCCTAAATGTCCTTCATGCAGTGTGTCCAACATCTTACTGCGCAATTTTGAAGGAATTACAACTCGTAATCCACACATCAGAGTTCCTTGACACACAGAAAGCTGTTCTCTCCTCGCTGAGAATGCTGGATACAGATAGTTCCCATGTGCTGGCCATCCACGTACTGTGATGTCGTAGACCTTAGACAATGTTGGGTCATTAAGGGTTTCTCTCTGGATAGTGGCATTTGCTACGGGTATGTTCTGACAATCGGCGTAGTTCAGCTATGTATTCGGAAATGCTTTCTCCTTTAGCTTGGTTACGTTTATGGAATCTGAATCTTTCCGCAATTACTAGAGGTTTGGGGTTCAAATGTTCAGTTAAAATGTCCACTATTTGCTGGAATTTTTTATCTGCTGGCTTTTCAGGGGTTAACAAACTACGGAGCAATCCATACGTCTTTGCTCCCATCACGCTCAGCAAAACGGCCACTTTCTTATCATCTGCAACGGCATTAGCCTGACAATATAACTCCACTCTTTCGACATAAGTTCCCCAATCCTCAGCATTACTATCAAATGCGGCGATTGTTCCAATCATTGACATTTTTGCTCGTTTGCAGTTTAGTGTTGCACATTAATTAGCTTTTTTTTCTCGGTCATGTAACTCACACGCTCTTTTTGCAATCTTCTTTTCCTGTTTTGTGTCCATTCAGGTCTAGTTGTTGCACGCGTGGTTGTTGATCCAGAACTCACGTTTCTTTTTTACTGAACTGTTAACTGCGTGATTTCCAATACAGTCATCATATTAGGTCACCACTAGAGGGCAGGCTTATCCCAAAGCTATGATACCCAATAGTACATACATTACAATTATTTTAGCTGTTTAAGCAGTCACTGAATTGTTATCTTTAAAGGCCAGAATTAGTCATTGAGACAAGCAAGCAACCTAATAAAAGACATTTACCTCATTCATTCTTTCCCCAGTTATTTTATCAAATAGGAAGATCTTCTGCCTACTACATTTTCGGCAATCTAAATGATTAAAAGACAAGGAAAGTTTATTAAGCAACGAATGTCAAGCTTTGTAGTTGGATCTCCAGTTAATAGTTATCATTTTACTTGTGAGGTGAACTGTGGTCCCACTTTGTCCCTGTTTATTGTCAATCAAGCAAAATATGTGCTAGGTTTCCAAAAGCCCTCCTAGCTTAAAGGGGTCATCGCATGCCCATTTTCCACAAGTTCATATGATTCTTCTTTAGGGTCTTAATGAAAAGTTTATAATATATTTTGGTTACAAATTCTCAATAGTAGTGTAAAATAAACACCCTTTTACCTTGTCAAAATCAGCTCTGCAGAATATCAACTCATTTTACTGCAAGGTCCCTCTAAATGCAAATGAGCTCAGCTCGCCCCGCCCCTCTCTGACTGGTATGATAAGTCCCGATGTTTACTTTATCTGCATTTAGCCTTGTTTAGCCACATTTAGCGTCGAAACTTGCCAACGAGCACATTATTAGGAAAGGACGTTTGCAAAGATGCATAAACAAAACCTAATACTTTTGCTGTGGGTGAAGCTGCATCAGGAACAATTCGCACAAACATAGACGCATATGATCGGAGTCGGATATTACTTTTAAAGATTAAACAAATACCACTGGGTGGATTTTCATCATTGTAGGGTGGTTGTGTTCACATACTGCCAACACACATTAATGTTCAAACAACATGAAAAAGTTGGTTCCCTTCCGGAGGGAACTCTACGCTGCGTCCTGGTGGACACTATGGGAACTGCCTCCAGCATGACCGGCTCTGAAGCTCTTATAGAACAACAACAATGAACTTTGACATTGGCCGGCGCCAGCCTATGACATCATCACAAGGCGCCTACCAGTATAAAGGTGTGCTTGTGAATACATCAACCATCTTTTTGTCCTTCAGACTGACCTTGTTCTAAGCGTGAGTAGAATAATGATTCCTAGAGTAAACAGTTCGGGAAAGGTACGAAATCCGTGTCAGAGAAATCTGACACCAGATGACGTGCACAACCTGTTTGTTATGTGTTTGGGTAAAGAGCACGCGCGCTCTGTTCTTGAGAGTGCAGAGCGCGTTCATTGTGAGAGTTTCTCTCTAAGGAAACTCTGCTCTCGTTGTCCCTTTTCCCAAGGGAATTGGGACATTTATCTGCCCTGCGCGGCTCGGGTCCCGTTACAGAACGAGCTCGCGGCGGTTACAGATGAAGCGCGGTCACGAGCGGAGAGACATGTAATCTCTCACGCTCGTCAGCCGCGGATGAGGGCGAGCTGCGGGCGAAGGATGTATTGTTTTCTGACATCCTTTGATACAGCAGCAAGTGCTCTACTGGTTTTAAGCCAGGTGAGAAGGATGTGGCTGTTAGGGGCGAAAAAGTTATTTTCTGAGCTCTCACAGCCTGCCTGCCCCGCGTATGATAAGCTGTTGTCTGTTATGAACTGCGCTGCAGCCTGCTTTGATCTGCGTTCAAAGCACGGGCAGGGGGAGATGGCTCATAGCAGTTTTTATGAGTAATCTTCTCTGGCCATGACAGACCAGTCCCCATGTGCATCCCATTCCTTCCTGATCTATATAATAAGATCGGGAGGGCATGGGATAAACCATATTCACGCACTCATCTATGTCAGCATGTTAGTTATGCTGATGCAGAGTGAGTGCGTGAGTATGGCGGGGCGTCGATGCCATCGCCTGAGGATATGCTTGCTGTCTCTCGGCGGGAGTGGCGTCGACGCTGAGGGCATACGCGGCAGCGGGTCAGGCTGGTGCTGCCTGCACACAGTGGCAGTGTTGCGGGCGTACCAGGCTGATCTGCTGGAGGATAAAGATCCGGTCTTCATCCCCACCCAAAACACATGGGGGAGCCTGGCCCCTCCTGGCCTGCGGGCCAGAGGCAGGACCAGGCGGTTTGTGTGGCCACTCGAGACCCTCCTCCTGGGAGGAGTACTGTAGGTCTCAGAGGAGACGTGATGTGCGATGTAGGGAAACGATCCTCTCCCTTCTCCCTCACTATCGTTCGGCCACCTGTCCTTTTCTCCCCCATAAGACTCTGGGGCTGGGCTGACGTTAGATTGATAAACTCAATCCGTTGGCCTGGTACATGAACTGACATATATGTGGGTAAGTATATATGTTTAGGTATGTATTGTTTGTCTACCAGCTCCGCTTGGGTGAGACTTATTGTAGTATTCGAGCCCCCTATTGGGCTCTACTGCCCCCAAGTGTCGAGTGTAGCCAGGTCTCCCCTCGTGTTTATCCAGTGTGTCGAGACCTCCACTTGTAATACTCCCATATGGGGTGAAGCGTTGTTAGGCTTCCTCGTTTCTCGAGTATCCTGAAGCCTCCGCTATGTTGAGCTCGGCTTAGACTTTATTTATACATACGTATACATAGTTGAAGTGTTCTAGAAAGCCCTGTGAGCGTTGTTAGGCCTCTTCGAGCTGCAGGAGATAGCTCTGCTGAAGCCTCCGCTCCCTGAAACCCGGCTAAGTTCGTTACCCTTAGGCATGAGTGTAGTCAGGTCCCTTCCCTGTGTATCTTTGTATCATATAAGTGAGACCTCCACTCCTGAGAGTTTCGGTTCTAGGGCGAACAGAGCGTTGCTAGGCTTCCTCTCTGTGCAAGAGATGCTTTCTGCTGAAGCCTCCGCTCTCCTCAGACGCTTGAGTGTCGTTAGGTTAACACCTCCACTCCATATAGCTTTCTCAGTGGTCGAGTGTCGCAGGCTCCCTCTATTTGAGTGTTCTGTCTAGCCTCCGCTCCCCAGAGATGCAGGCCGCATACAGCTAGTAGGCATTTTCTATGCCTCGCTAACTATTTTGGTAGAGTGCTATCTACCACTCACCAAGACCAGGTGTTGTAGGCTCGTTTCCTTAGAAACAATTAAGAAGCCTCCACTGTACACAGCTCTGCTTCTAGCATGGAGCTTTCTGTGAGCCTTGTCACTTCAAGCGTGGGGTGTAGTTAGGTCTCCCCTCCTCTAGAGAGTTCTCAGTTTGAGACCTCCACTCTGAAGAGCTTCCTTAAGGTTGAGCGTCGTTAGGCTACTACGCGCTCTAGAGAGCCGTCTTGCTGAAGCCTCCCCTCTCCAAAAGCTCCGCTTCTGGGCTATGCTATCGCCCGAAAAACATGTGGTGCACCCCCTCAAACCCACGAGAGTGGTGATTACTCACACAAATTCTTGAGTATTCTCTAAAATCCACATGAGTGGTAAGTGCACTACTTAGGCACTTTTTCCTGTGTGCCGGGACCTTTTCTGAAATCCTATATGGTGTGGGACACGCAGGGAAATCCTCCGTTCCCATCTTTTGAGTTGGTTTCAAAACCTTTAAGTTTTCCAACTCCATTTGATAGCACAGTGTAACAGGTCTCCTCTCTGTCAGAGCCACAGTACTAAGACCTTCACTCTCACAGTTATGGCAGCGGGTAGGCCCCAGTGTGCCCCGCTGACTGTTTTTGGGGGAGTGCCAATTCTCCACTCACCAAAACCTAGTGTCGTAGGCTTCTCTCTCCAGAGATGCAATCTCGGAGCCTCCACTATACAGCTCTGCTTCCAGCATTAGAGCTCATCTGTGAGTCTTATAACTTTACCTCAAGCGTTGAGTGTAGTCAGGTGTCCCTTCACTTTTAGGGTATGTACGAGACCTCCACTCTAAGAGTCTTCCGTAGGATTGATCGTCGTAGGCTTCCTCTCGCTCGACAGAGCCTTTTTGCCGAAGCCTCCCCTCTCCAAAAAGCTCTGCTTTCAGGCCCTGCTACCGCCTAGAGATTGCAAGATGGTGATTTCCCTCGCTATGCCTGGGCACCTCCTCAAACCCACAAAGAGTGGTGATTGCTCACGCATGTCTCTGAGCACTCTCTAAAATCCACATGAGTGGTAAGTGCTCTACTTAGGCACTTTTCTGAAATCCATACTTATGGTAAAGGCCCCCCCTGTGTGCCGGGACCTTTTCTGAAATCCTATAGGGTGTGGGTTACGCAGAGAAATCCTTCGTTCCCATCTTTTGAGTTGGTTCCAAAACCTCTAAGTTTTCCAACTCCAATCCAGGTAGCACTGCTAGCAGGATCGAGTGTAGTAGGCTCCCGCTTGCCTCCACTCTCCAGAGACTCCACTCAGGTAGTTTTGTTAGCTAGGCTTTTGAGCCTCACTGATTACCTCCAGTGTTGAGTGTAGCTAGGTCATGAGACCTCCACTCTTAGAGTCGTCCTCTGCTAAGCACAGAGTGTCGCCAGGCTCCCTCTCGTTTGAGAGTGTTCTTGCTAAAGCCTCCACTCTCCAGAAACGCCACTCAGGTAAACCTGTGGCATAGGATGCTGAGCCCCACTGATTACTTCCAGTGTTGAGTGTAGCTAGGTCATGAGACCTCCACTCTTAGAATTGTTCCCTGCTAGCACAGGGTGTTGCTAGGCTTCCTCTCGTCGAAGCCTCCACTCTCCAGAGACTCCACTTAGGTAGTCTGTTGTATAGGCTATTCAGCCTCACTGATTACCCCAGTGTTGAGTGTAGCTAGGTCATGAGACCTCCACTCTTAGAGTCGTCCTCTGCTAAGCACAGAGTGTCGCCAGGCTCCCTCTCATTCGAGAGTTGACTAAAAGCCTCCACTCTCTAGACTCCACTCAGGGAGTTCCGTTGGATAGGCTATTCAGCCTCACGGGACACCTCCAGTGTTGAGTGTAGCTAGGTCATGAGACCTCCACTCTTAGAGTCGTCCTCTGCTAAGCACAGAGTGTCGCCAGGCTTCCTCTCACTTGAGAGTTTGGCTAAGCCTCCGCTCTCCATAGTCTCCACTTAGGTGGTTCTATTGCTTAGGTTCTTGGAGCCTCATGAATCACCTCCAGTGTTGAGTGTAGTTAGGTCTCCGACCTCCACTCCCAGAGTTCCCCCGCAAGCACAGAGTGTTGCCAGGCTTCCTCTCGTTTAGAGAGTCTTTCTGGAGCCTCCGCTCTTCAGAACCCCCGCTTAGTATGAAGGCTTAGTGATAAGCTTCACTACTTTCTGTAGCGGTGAGTGTAGTTAGGCCTACTCTCGCTTAGAAGAATCAGGCCTCCACTCCTTGGAGTTCCGTGCTTGGGTAGCCGAGCTAGCCATGACGTCGGCCCAAGCGATTCTCGCTGGTAGTGGGGAGTGATGTTCCTTCTTGACTCCTCATTCAGTCAGTTGTTCACTCACTCCTCAGCATGGCGGCGTTGGTATAGACGTTCCCATAGTGTCCACCAGGACGCAGCGTAGAGTTCCCTCCGGAAGGGAACGTCTAGGTCACGTATGTAACCCCTGTTCCCTGAGGACAGGGAACGAGACGCTGCGTCTCGTAGCCATGCTTCGGGCCCCACTTACGTCTTCATCAGACAAAAAGATGGTTGATGTATTCACAAGCACACCTTTATACTGGTAGGCGCCTTGTGATGATGTCATAGGCTGGCGCCGGCCAGTGTCAAAGTTCATTGTTGTTGTTCTATAAGAGCTTCAGAGCCGGTCACGCTGGAGGCAGTTCCCATAGTGTCCACCAGGACGCAGCGTCTCGTTCCCTGTCCTCAGGGAACAGGGGTTACATACGTAACCTAGACGTTTTGCATCCGATGACCCCTTTAAAATAGTGATTGATATTAATCACAGCCCTTGGACACTGGCCACTTAAACACAGTTAAACAACTTAACCAACCAAAAACTAAAACAACCAATAAAATAAATCTAATTTGCTTGAAGTCAACTTTGTCTGAGAGCAAATTCATTAAAAGTGTGGATTAAGGTTTACCACTGAAAAATAAAACTTACCTTTTCTTCTCTTCTTCACACATGGCCCCTCCTGACTCAAGGACTGGGAGATGGAAGAAGCAGCAGGTGGAGGACAAGACTGTGGAAGGGAGAGATCAGTGGTCATAAGACATAGAGAAGAGACAGAGGTGGCAGAAGGGGCTGGTGTCGTCCTTTTCTTCCTGTGTCGCAAAGACTTAGAGCATTGCAGTGGAGGTGGAGGAGGAGAAGAGTATGGAGGAAGAACAACAATAGAGGAGGAAGGAGAGAGAGAAGTTGGAGAGCGTGGGAAAGAGAGAGGAACCAGGTCGAGTATAAATACAGTCTCGGACTCCTTTGTGAGACTGTCTAACTGCTCCACTGTGAGGCTCTCCGACTGCTCCACAATGAGGCTCTCCTGCTCCACGGTGAGGCTCTCCGGCTGCTCCACGGTGAGGCTCTCCGGATGCTCCACAGTGAGGCTCTCGGACTGCTCCACGATGGAACTGTTGCACTGCTCCTGACTGGGGCTGGTGTGCTGCTCTGCTATGGGGATGTCATAGTACATATATTTTAAATAATAATAATTATTTTTAAACAGAAATCTTGCTCTTACCCTTAGTCAAGATAAATTCATAAGCCCTTTGCATCTTCTCCAAAAAATGTCTTGTGACAGGAGTGGGGTGCAGATGGGTTATGATGTCTGCAACCCACTTATTTGATTTTTTTTTATCTTGTTTTCCTATAAATAAAATGGGCTTGTAACCCACTGCCTCAAGTTTCCGCACCTGAAATGAACAAAAGCAGTTACTACAACCCAATGAAATATTAGATACATTAGTACTGTATAAAGCAATTTTATTTTAAGGTCATTTCATGGAGTGCAATGTAAGAAAATGAGCCTTAATCTGTTTTGTAAAAATTATTTGAGAAAAAGCATTACCAAATGCAGTGCATTCAGTTTCTAACATTGCCAACATGACTGACTCCTTATGTGACACAACTTATTGTTTCTCTTTAACACAATTTAAAGATAAAGATAGAGTCTTCCTTAAATAAGTTTATAAAGGCCACATCACACTGGTACTAGTCTATGATATGTGACAAACATGTGCTTACAGTTACACTTCAAATAACACTTAAAAATTAGCTTATTTAACTTACTGCAATACGGGCAGAATCAATTATGCGGCCAACATTTCTGCTTTTTATGACAGATTTCCCCCACTCACTGTCCAGTGACACTACTTTGTCTTTTAATTTTTGTTTATTACACAGACTTGCAAAGCAGACATAGCACGTTTTCCTGCTTGCCTGATTGGGAGTCTGGCAGGATGGGCAGGGCCTAAATTTGGGCCTTGTCATAATTGGAAAAAAAAAAAAAAATTATACAGCAGGAATAAAAAAAACAAACAAACAAACAAAACAGACAGATTAAGACCTATTGAGAGGAACAGAATAATGGACAGATATAAGAACTACAGATGTAAAGAGAGGGAGATAGAGAGAGAGAGAGAGAGAGAGAGAGAGAGAGAGAGAGCAATCTACAGAGAGACATATACATTTGTGTTTATTTCTAACAATTACTGGAAAACAAACCAATCTGGCAACACTGTTCCTCATCTCAACATTTATAATTGGCTGAAGTGTTGTGAGCTACTGTAATATGAAAACACATCATAAAAATCATACAATCTCCTATCATATTACCTTGCATGATTATATGTGGAAAAAAATAAACAAATTTGAATTTAATTAGCCAACTTAGCTAACATAGCCTACTACACATATGGTGCAGCTAATTATGTATTTTATAATTATATATTTTATAATGTCTGCTGTCATTTACTGCATCACGAAACTTCTACCTTGCACTTCTAGGTTCTAAACACAACTTCTTGACCTGACTGAACAGTTTTTGTACCGAAAATGTAAGTAATTGTTTACATCTATATCAATTAACTGTTCTACTTACCGAGTGGAAAATCGCAATGGATCTTGGGATCGCGCCATACAATGACGTCAGCGCCACAGATTGATTGATTTATTAATAAATAAATAAAAATACAATATAAATAATCAATCAATCAATCAGCCAACCAATAAACAAACAAACAAATAATTAAATAATAATGATTATTATTATTAATCGCACTGCGCTGATTAATCATTGATTAACCAAACATAATCACAGCACATTACATATGCTTATCAATATCAGTAAGTCTCCGATAAAAACTAAGAAACACTTAAAGTGCTTAGGATACTGGTGTTGCTCGCGCCATGGAGCGTTGTTAAAGTCACAGCTGAACGCTGTTTCACAGACAGCACTTTGATATCAAACAGCGTTTATTTTATTTAAAGAAGAAAAAAAAAATCAGTTGATGAGCTAAATAAATATGACCTTGTGGCCGCCAACTGACTAGCCCTGCCATAACTTATTTATTCTTTTTTATTCCTATTTATCGTAGTTACGACCCGTGCTTAATATACCTAACACGTCAAATTTCAACGCCTCAGGCTCCGGTACAGATTCTATGGGGAATCCCTGCACGTCTAAATATGACGCTGAAGGGGTACCCTGTTCGTCAATAAATGACGCCGAGGGTTCCTGACCAAGTGTCAATATATGACGAGTTGGGAGTGAGAACATGTTGGAAATGCATGTTGTTTCCTCAATATAAGAAGTCGTGGACACGAGAAATGGATCTTGTTCCCTCATCATTGCATCTCGTGGCCACGACATAATATGACGTTCCCACGAGTTTATATGACGTTCCCACGAATTAATATCTCGTGGCAACGACATAATATGACGTTCCCATGAGTTTATATGTCGTGGCCACGACAAACATAAATGAACCGAAGGTGTCCCCTCCAGGTCACCGTACAAAGGAGTCTTTTAGCTTGCAGCGATGTTTGCTGCCGCTTCAGTTCAGTGAGTTACATCCCAGCACATGACCAACCTTCAACATTGAAATTTGTTTGAAATTAGGTCGGTTGTTGTTTCAAAGGTAAAACAACTTTAATAAAACTTTGAATGCTAAACGGTTATATATGCCTTCAAAAACAAGTGTTTAAATTATAATATTAATAACAATAATAATAATTATTGCTTGCTGGACCTATCTGCAGCTTTTGACACTGTGAATCACCAGATCCTCCTGTCCACCCTCTCAATGCTGGGCATCACAGGGACTTCGCTTCGCTGGTTCAAATCCTACCTCTCTGGTAGGTCTTTCAGAGTGGCCTGGGGAGGGGAGGTATCCAAAACTCATCAACTGGTCACTGGGGTTCCTCAGGGATCAGTTCTTGGACCTCTCCTCTTCTCCATATACACTACATCTCTGGGCCCCATCATACAGGCACATGGCTTCTCCTACCATTGCTATGCTGATGACACACAACTCTATCTTTCATTCAAACCAGACGATCCATCGGTAGCTGCACGGATCTCAGGCTGCCTGGCGGATATCTCTCCATGAATGAAGGAACACCATCTACAGCTCAATCTAGCAAAGACGGAACTCCTTATCTTTCCTGCCACTCCATCTCTACAGCATGACTTCTCCATCCAGTTAGGTTCATCAACAATTACCCCATCGACTTCAGCCAGAAATCTGGGTGTAATCTTTGACGACCAACTGACTTTTAAAGACCACATAGCTAAAACTGCTCGATCTTGCAGGTTTGCATTGTACAACATCAGAAAGATCAGGCCCTTCCTAACAGAGCATGCTACACAACTCCTCGTCCAGGCCCTGGTCATTTCCAGGCTGGACTACTGCAATGCTCTTTTAGCTGGTCTTCCAGCATGTACAATCAAGCCTCTACAAATGATTCAGAATGCAGCAGCACGACTGGTCTTCAATGAGCCCCAAAAGGCCCATGTCACACCTCTCTTCATATCACTGCATAGGACAGCCACCAGATCATCACCTGCCTACCTCCATTCACTACTACACATCTACACTCCTTCCAGAAGGTATTAAATCACTGTCCAGAACATTCTCGTTCAATGTCCCTGCCCGGTGGAATGATCTTCCCACCCCTATCCGGAATGCAGACTCCTTAACAGCTTTCAAACGACTTCTGAAAACCCATCTTTTTCGACACTATGTGACTCAATAAAAAAAAAAAATTCTCCTCTCTTCTTGATCCTCCCTTCTAGCCTGTTTTTCCTCTCTTTCTTGATCTTCTCCTTCTAGCCTGCACTCTTCTAACAACGCCTGATATATGGTATTTTTGAGCACTTCCTATGTTGATCTGCCTCCTTAGGATGAATCACTTGTTGTATTCCCAATTGTAAGTCGCTTTGGATAAAAGCGTCGGCTAAATGAATAAATGTAAATGTAAATGTAATGTAATTAACAAGGTTAACTTATAAATCAACATAAGATCATGTCTTCAGCATTCAGAAATGTTTGCCTTTTAAATGATTATGGACATTATTATTTCATGAAACTTATTATAAAATATACGTGTATTTAAATATAATCATCAACAATAAAACTAAATACATTTTGCTTACCAACCCGTTCTCATCAATTTGCGTATAAATAACACGACTTTGCACTTTCCAATTGCGTGTAATACATACGCCAAAGTCCAATTTGGCGTGCATATGATACGCCAATCCTTCCCATTAACTTCTGTGGAGAGCAGATGCGTACAAATAGCACGCAGCATCTTCTACTGCAGTGACGTCACCTGCGAGGCTCGGTTTGCTCCGTTCACTTGATGCATATACACCTTCAAACAGGTAAGAAAGGCAACAAATTATCTTTTCTTTTGTAATGAGATCATTATTTTAATTGTTTCGCTGCTTCTGCGTCTCTGTACGTGGGGTCATGTGTTAAAATGGAAGCGTGTGCGTTTAAATTAGAACAGTCGGCTGCTGCGTTAGCACAGCTGCTAATATTAGCCTAAGCTAACTTCTAACTGTTGCTGTTTTGAAATAGATAAATAAATAAAACCGTTTTAATTATATTCACGTGGCTAATGACAGCTTTACAGATCAACCAAACCAGTGTCACGTGATAAGCGCTATCATGTAAAAGTCCGCACATTTACCATAGTTTTACCATAGTAACTGTTGCTTGACCATATTTTGTGTAGCCAATGCACAAGTCACATCGTTTTACCTCATTAACCATAGTTTTGCTGTGGTATTTGTTGTTAAAGCACAATAACCACAACATTTACCATGGTTTTACCACTGTAAGCATAGTTTTACTGTGGTATTTGTAGTTTAACCACATTTACTATGGTTTTACCACTGTAAGCATAGTTTAACTGTGGTATTTGTTGTTAAAGCACAATAACCACAACATTTACCATGGTTTTACCTCAGTAAGCATAGTTTTACTGTGGTATTTGTTTTTAAAGCACAATAACCACAACATTTACCATGATTTTACCTCAGTGTCCATAGTTTTACTGTGGTATTTGTAGTTAAAGCACAATAACCACAACATTTACTATAGTTTTACCTCAGTAACCATAGTTTTACTGTGGTATTTGTAGTTAAAGCACAATAACCACAACATTTACCGTAGTTTTACCTCAGTAACCATAGTTTAACTGTGGTATTTGTTGTTAAAGCACAATAACCACAACATTTACCATAGTTTTACCTCAGTAACCATAGTTTTACTGTGGTATTTGTAGTTAAAGCACAATAACCACAACATTTACCATGGTTTTACCTCAGTAACCATAGTTTTACTGTGGTGTTTGTAGTTAAGCACAATAACCACAACATTTACCATGGTTTTACCTCAGTAACCAGTTTTACTGTGGTATTTGTAGTTAAAGCACAATAACCTCAACATTTACCATGGTTTTACCTCAGTGTCCATATTTTTACTGTGGTATTTGTAGTTAAAGCACAATAACCTCAACATTTACCATGGTTTTACCTCAGTGTCCATATTTTTACTGTGGTATTTGTAGTTAAAGCACAATAACCACAACATTTACCATAGTTTTACCTTAGTAACCATAGTTTTACTGTGGTATTTGTAGTTAAAGCACAATAACCACAACATTTACCATGGTTTTACCTCAGTAACCATAGTTTTACTGTGGTATTTGTTGTTAAAGCACAATAACCATAATGCTCACTGTGGTTGTACAACTGTAAACGTAGTTTTACCATTAACTGTGATTTTACGGTGTATTATTTGTAAAGCACAGGAATTACAATGCTTGCCACCTTTTATACTTAAAAAAAAAAACAATTATATAAATTAATTTTATAATTATTGTAAATTATTGTCTTGTAGTTATATGAGATCACTTACTCCAGCAGCTCTTTAAAGAAAACAACTCTTGTAAATGCCATCACTTGTTCCTATTTTTCTGAAATGTAATCCATAATTAATTTACACATAGTTTTGCTCTCTCTCTTTCTGTGGTCCATCATGACATTTTCATAATATCATAATTTTGACCAATTCTGTCAGAAAGCTGCTAGAATTAACAGAGAACTTAAACTCAAAGCTCCCAGTGCTGATCTTAAAGAAGTTATCAAGGAGTCTGAACAAATCATTCAATGATTCAATCTTTCTCAGTAACGTTGAAGACATTTAGCTATAACTGATTTGATGTAATGCACACATCCTTATTTATCTGTTGATAATAACTTTCCTTACAGTCGTTCCTCTTAAATATTTTGGTTCCAGATTATTTTTAGCACATTGTCTCAACATGTATATATTTCTCTTTGTTTCAGCTGAAAGGGAAGACCAAAGGACGCCAGTCATGGGATCTGAATTGGGCCATATTGTGCATTTATGGAAAAGACCAAAGACAAACATTTCCAAAGGTATGTCAATGTCAGTCTGAGCATCTTGACTGAACTGTAGTGCAGTTACATTTTGCACAGCTTGCTCCACAGCCCTATTAGAAAGAACAACCAACAAAGTGTCATGTCGAACTCATTTATAATATTAACAGCATATCAGCAAATTTATATAATCTTGTACAGGCCTAGTTATGTAAAATTCTACGACTTTCACTTGTACTTTTGTCACTGGCCATTGCCTGAACTCTCATGCTAATTTTGCCATTGAAAGTAGTCAGTGTTTGTTTCATAAAGTTTATATTAAGTCCATTTTGTTCTTTCTTTATGAATTTTTACAAATTGCCACTGTCTAACAGTACATGATATCTTAAACTTAAAGCTGTTCACACCATGAACAAGAACTATGATAATAACTATTTCAGCATCTACACCAACAGACGATAACATTCTGTTTACTGTTATACATGCTGCACTTACAGTATGCTGTTGTCTGCCATCTGTTTTTGAAAAATTGTTCATCGTGATTAATTCTCTTTCTTCCTGTCTTGCAGGATTTCTCACAGACTACTAAGTCCTTCTTCATCAGCTCTCCACAATATCAGCCCTTCCAACAGCTTCCACATCGCTTTCTCTCATGTGGCACATCTGCTCTCAGTACTTAACTGCCGTCTTCCAGTTTTTATGTGTCTACTTATTATTATTATTATTATTATTATTATTATTATTATGTTTTTTTTTTATTATTATTATTATTTTTTTATTTCTCCTCTACAGTCAACACTTACTACCATCTCTACTGTTGGCACTCCTGTCAATATATAGTGATTTATATCTACCACTAACAACTTACTATAAAAATTATAATTATTAATCATTCATTTGTCTTGCATTTAGTCACAATAGAAGCAAACAATGATGAAAGGAAACAGGAAATATATCATATAAGGTAATAATTGTAAAATATTGAAGTATTGTTCTTAATCATTTTTGCCTAATTTTTTGTTAAAGTGAAGAAAATATATTTTCAGCTGGAGCCTTGAATATTATTTGGCATCTTGTAACATGTTCTGTAAACAAATTCTCTTTTATTTTTGAGTGTTGTACAATTTTATAATCAGCAGGTTTTTGTTTTTAATTTTTTTTCATAATGACTGTTTATCTGGGAAAGGTTTGACATATCAATAAACATTGGGAAATAACTACAAAATGTGTGATTTCATGATTTATTATTATTCCTATAGTTAAACTGGCAGATCTAAGAAGGACAATTTCCAGAAAACAGAAATGATTAACTGTTTATTTAACCACTATAAATACTCTGTAAATGTTACAAAAGCCAAATTGAATAGTAGAAAAATACTTCATGTTTAACTAATTATTATTTATTTTACATTTTGATTTATATGAACAGGATATGCAAACGTTTTACTTTAGATATTGTACATTACTATTGGTGTACACAATGTATACCATAAAAATATATACTTTAACAAATCTATTGCTGCATCAGGATAACTCCACAGTTTTATATGCAGTGGCGACAAATAAATAATTCAACTGATTATCTATCCATTCCCCACAAGAACCCAAGATCCTGTCATAAATGACCATATATGGACAAGTAAGTTTGATGCCTCTGCTCAGCTGGGTTGCCCTTGGCTTTGAAAGTTCCCGTGGCACTCGTAGAACTCGCTGTAATTGGACTATCTTTTAAACTAAATAATAAAAACAAAACGCTCGATGTCGGAAAGTCCGTTTTGCATTTATTATTACGTCTGTAATACCCTCAGTTAACAATACACTGTTGCTATGTTGTGAGTAATTGCCACTTTACAGAGATTCTAACCCTAACCCTAAGCATATCTTCTTTAAACTACAAATAACAGCGCCATCTTTTTTCGCGTTCCATCGATAGAATGGCAGAGGCTTATGGGTAATGTAGTTTAGAATGTTAAATTATAAAATCGGACAAAATACAATCTTTTTTAACAAAGCTTTTCTAAACATGTTCATTGTGCAAACATCTATGGCATATTCAAGAGGCAGGCTGAAATTTGCTATTTTACCTAGACCACTTTTTAAAACACATTTATACCACCTTTCTATATACGTTTTAAAACATTATGCAGTTAACATAGCAAAAGTACTTGTCCTGCCAGTTTTCTCTTTGTCATCATAATAAGACACTGATTTACAGCCATTTGAAATGTAATTTTATTTTGCTCTTCCAGGGGACTACTGGGCCCCTGGAGATGGAAGGGCAGTTAAAATGTGCACACATCTCTTCTTCTCAGACAACACACTGTGCTGAGTCACATTTTTGAGATTGTCTTTTCAGCAACTTGCCAATATGTAAGTTGCAAGTCATGGTTATTTTAGTATAAGAATTAGACAGTTCCCATTTGAAAGGGGCTCCACTGATTTCATTAGATCAGGAGCAAGAATACAGCGATGACGCTAAATGAAGACACAAATGTAAAAAAAAAAAAAAAACAATACATATTGTGATCCTTCATTGTACTATCACACACTTTCAATGTGTCTTTCAGTAAGACAAGGTACAGACAGTGTGTATTTATGGTGCAAAAGCCATATGGATTTGAATACACCTTCTGGTGCTACTTGGACACTGTTAGTCCACTCAAAGGAAGATGCATCTTGGTGGTATGGCCATACAGGGCAATGCTGCTCAAGGACCGAGGGAGCCCCAGCCATCTCCTGAGGAACTGGCTTATAGACTTTTCAAGGGCCTCGACTGTTGATGTTGGTACCTCGTAGACTAACAGGGGCCAGAGTATTCTTGGCAGGACTCCATGCTGGTAGATCCAAGGCCAGATCTGTGAATCGCTGTGAGCCAGGTGGTCAGTTCGCGCTTAGTTTGTTTTATGGCAGCAGCTGAGTCCTTCAGGGAGCTATCAAAGATCTTCCCCTGGCTCTTGACTGGTTTTTCATTCACCGATGGAATCATGGTCTCTCCCAGGGCAAAGCGGAAACGGTCGGACACTTTACCCTTCTTTAGGACCAGAGACCTGGGCTTGGCAGGCTTGAAGCTCATCCTTGCCCAGGAGATGCAATTCCCAGGAGATACAATTCATGCAATGCAAACAATCATAATGTAAAACACCTAATTTGTGTCTGTGTCAAATATTATTTTATTCTTTCTCTGATGTGAAACATCAGTAACGTGCATGCACATCTTGCTTATATAATACAGTATTAGATTCACATCTATGTATTGAGTATTGATCTTTCCCTGGTCCATCACCCTCAGTTGTGCATGAAGTGTCTGTAGCAATATGGTCCATGCAGTCTCTTCTAATTCAGCTTTCAGCCTTGCCTTCAGGAAACTGAATGTCTTTTATATGACCAAATGTCCATGCCTTAATTAAAACACTCATGATAGTTAGGTGTATTGTTTACAAAATTAAATGGTGTTTTCAACAAACACCATCCCTAATACAGAATATTCACCATACTTTTTTATCCAACATCATGTGCAATACTTTACTGGAGAATACATCATAAAGACAACTAAAGTGGATTATAAAGACAAATGATATTCAAGAGAAAGAAACATGGGTTATGTCATGGGTCAAATTTCTTGAGCATCATGGAATCACATTAAGTTTCCTGCTCATCATCTGAGCTCTCCTGGGGGGTGTTCCATTAAACAAGTTTACCAAATAAGCCAGGCTTATTTCAGTTAGTCTGACTTATTGTCACTTGATTTGGCTCAAAATAAGTCAGACTAACTGAAATAAGCCTGACATATTTGGTAAACTTGTTTTATGGAACACCCCCCTGGTTTTCTTCTTCTTACTTGTTTATCCATAAACTTCTTCTATGTCATAAACAATTTGCAGTTGTTATCCAGCACACTACAGTACAAGCGATGAACAAAAGAAATGACCAGTTCAAATCACTTTATTGTCACAATACCATAATTACAAGTGTACAAGTGAAATTATTTGTGCAAACTGCAGCAGTACAGTATGGATGAAAAATATTAAATATATAACACACATACACAGGATTCAGTACATGCAGAGAACAATATATGGTGAAAAGTATGCTATACAGTGAGCACAAAATGAAAACAATGATCAAAATAATGACAAGAATGGTATGAATTAGTGCAAACAGAATGTCAGGGTGCAGAATAATAGGGAGTCAGAGTCCAGACAGTGTAATTGTTAGAGTGCAGTACATGATGTGGTGTGTGGTGTTACTGGTACGAGTTCAGTTCAGTCTGTGGAAAGAATTTGTCTCGCAGTCTGCTGGTGTAGGTTCTGCAATAACTTCTGCCTGATGGTAACAATGAGAGCGATCCATGCAGTTGGCTGGAGTCTCTGATGGTCCTCTGTGCTTTCCTCACACACCACCTGATCTAGATGTCCTGGAGGGACAAAACATGTATAGAATGTTGTAAATCATTAAACAATATACAGAATTAGAATTTATAGTTTTTGCATTGGACTTACCATTGATTCTTGTTGGAGGTATGGGCCAAAAGAATCCCTCCACAACTCTTGTTGTTCAGTTGTGAAGTTTACTTTTTTGCACCGCAACATCTGAGCTGTCACAGTAGAGCTGTCCGTCTTCACAGCAGATACCTGATGGCCGTTTAATTAATCTCTTCATCAACTGGCTTCATCCTCCTTCAAACAAACAGACAAATAAATAAGTCAACAGAGAAATAGTGTTGGGGATTACAGGTGCTGGTGTCAGTGCTCACCATATTCTGTCATTTCCCGCCCAAATTCCAGATATGATCGCACAGTTGATTTGCTAATTCTAGGAGCTCGAAAAAAAGATGTGTTTGTGAAAAACAATAATGTTATCTTTTGAGAGATCAACATCAAATGCATAGAACTACATTGCTTGATTACATACATACCAGTGGAAATCTGCCTTTTCTATTTGGGCACAAGAAGACCATGTTCTTTCCTCATTCATCAGGACTGGTTTGACTGGCTTGCTGTGACTGATTTTCTATGCGTTTTTGGTCTCCAGCTGTAAAACAAGAAAATATTTATTGACCCCATGTTTAATTATTATTGTTGTTTAAACACAAAATAAGCAGTTATAATTATATACTTCAAGCTCAAGTTCCCTGGCAACTCTCGCAGGCTCCTGAGTTCATCTGTACACATCAGATTCAGAGTCTGAGAAAAGACCATCATGCAAACTCTCAGTTTCTACCTTACAACAGAGCACACAAGAATGTGTAAGTGAGGAAGTAAAGGAATAAGAGGAAGAAACATTTTGAAGAATTTTGTCTGCAAGTTTAACAGAGTGAGAGGAGAGCAGCATTAGAATTTTTTTCTTTAATAGCAAGCTAATATGAATTATTTAAATATGATTACCTGCTGACGATTTAGTTGTAGGCAGTTTAAAGGCCTCTTCACACCAAGGATGAGTCCACACCACAGCTATTTGACACAAAGAAACAATATGGTTGGAATCTCTTTCAGAACAAATTTTTCCAGATGATGAAAAATAAAAACATTGACAGCCAATCAAAATCCACCATACTGTGAATAGTCTGAGCATGTATATGCAGACAACATCACTGCAGCACACGCTTATAATAAGCAGAATGTTATTTTATTTCAGTATGAAAAATAAAAGGTTAAAATAGTTATCATTGTAGTTCTTGCTCTAGATGTGAACAGCTTCAAGTGATCTGATTTGGCCAAATTAACTGAAGATCTGATTTGTCACGTGACAAGT
>NC_133379.1:3581666-3697685 GCF_049309525.1 Garra rufa
TTCAGTTTAAAATGTTGTTGAAAATACAGTTGTTCAAAACCATAAAGATTACATTTCTAAGAACCTATCATTTATTTAATAGATTGTTTTTTCAGTCATCTTTTTATCTTTTTTTGAGCACTTCATCGTTTTAGATGTTGAACAGCTCAAAATATTTAAAATGTACATAATAAAGGCACATGAAGCATATGTGAACAAAATTAAAATCCAGGGTTTGGTTGATCAAAATCAACCTAGAACTCTTTAAATGTTTGTCATGTGTGAATTAGCCTGTCAGTTTGGCCATTTAAAGTTACAAATATGTTGTGAAAGCCTGTCGACACTTGACTCAGGGTTATCGATAACATGTTAGAGCATGTTTTAGAGTTGATTTTATCTACTTGGCTGTAATCAAAGTCATTTTCTTTCTTTCTCACACCTACACGCCATGTAAGCGTCACACAATTTGATAAATATTTTCCCTGACCAATGAAATTCAATTATTTCTCATGACCCAGATACTAAATCATGTTTGTGTCTCTGTGTCCTGCCTTGAGCTCATGGTATTACACAGAGGCTGGAGATAAACTCAACAGTGCCCTCAACTGGTCAGCTTGGGCGAATGAGAAGTTTAATAAGACGGTTTCATATGGATAAGAAATGGTGTGTGTAAGACTACTAACGCAGTGTTCCATTTAAAGTCAAATAAGGGACATTTCTGTTTAATAGCTCTGATTTTGGGCTGAAGTCCAAAACTCAAAAGTTTTTCTGACAGATAGTTTTATCTTGTCATTGGTTTCCGGCTTCATAAGTTTGGTATTTCCCAACTTTTTGATGCTCTCACCACTTGTTCTGCCCTGATGTCAATCCCCTGAGCAATCCTGCCCCCTAGCTCCCATAGAGAATTAACTGAAAATGTCAGTTCATGCTCTACTCATTCTGCACCAGTGGGTATAGACTGTGAGAAAAAGAAAGTGGATTGGATAGACAAGATAAAGAGGGTTATAATTCAATTCTGTGGTCACCTTTTCCTGCATAGCATCAACACTCACAGTGCCAATTGTTCTGACATTTTCATGAAACAAAATACATTTCGAAACATACTTCTGAAAGCTGATATTACAAATATAAGGTCTAATGGACTTCATATTAGTATGCATGTCCACATTAGGTGCCTCAATAATCTTAAGAATCTTGAAAATGCCTCAAGTGCCTCAAATGTTTCAATTGTCTCAAAGCTTACTAACTTTTTTGCTATAGGCTCATTGAAAATATGTGCCTCTTTTTTTTTTTTGCTTCATCGTAATAGTAGGAAACTTCAAGTCTTGATGCCCATTTTTTAATTTTTTTTTTTTTTTTTGGATAGCAAGCTTACATATTATTTTAAAAGCAACCTATATCCCATATATGCATTTACACTATACACTTAACCCAAGGTAGATGTACTAACCCAGAAACAGGGTTGCCAGGTCTGAAAACAAAACCAGCCCAATTGCTAATCAAAACTATCCCAGTTGCATTTTTTGTGGTTTTTCCCTGTTGAAATAGCATTTTCTGGGGAGGAGGAGATCACTTTAACCACCAGACTGAAAAACAACCCACGGCAAAAATGTAAAAGTAACCCAATTCTGCAGGAAAACTGTGGACTTGGCAACACTGCCCGGAAAAAGCGCCCACCTGAGCCGATCACCACTGTTGTTGTTTTTTCAATGACGTATGGTTTGCATATCCGATCTGTCAGTTTTCATAGCAGATGCGAATCCGCATATCCGATTCATATCTGATTTATTTACTTGGATATGAATGAGGTCTGAAATGGTTGGATCGTTGTACCCATGTCTAGACAATTAAGATCTGTGCCACATTGAAATTGGGTCACTTGAACCATGTAACATAAATGCAGTCCAAATGTAAAGTTTCTCTGGGAAGTACACAAATTTTATGAAAAAATCCAAAAGTCTTGTGACTGAATATAAATGGTTTATGAGTGATTGCAAAATTTATTTGATTTTTTGAGTGCATATGCAAAAGAAAACATAAAACACAGATGAAAAAAGCTAATGTTTTGTGAGCGACTGCAATAGTTTTGCTTTATCAATAGTTTGCAATCGTTTAGTTTGTTACCAGTTTGTCACAATATGGACATCACTGCCTGTATTTTAAAAATGGTATGGACAGAAATTCCCTAAAGGTCTCATTACTCTTGTACAAATTTCTAAGAGTGCTTCATGTCTTTGAGTGTGGACGGACATTGCTAACATTTCAAATATTATCGGTCATGTCAATCATTAAGAACATGAGATAAGTGAGCATATTTGACAACTTATTTGAAACAACCTACTAGATAGAATGTTTCTAGTAAAAATAAAACGAATTGCTATTTCTGGATGGATATTACTACTTTAAGAACATATCCAACCTTAAAACATGACCAAATGACAAATTACGTTTAGCATAATTCCTATTATTATCTGTTATTACAGATCAGATATGGCTTTTCCTGAGCATGCATATTTTCCCTCATTAGCTCTGAATCATATCCACAGAGAATTCTCAGAATGCCAAATCTGTTTAAAATATCAGCTGAATAATTTCTCTAAGATCTTCTCTCTTTTAAAAAAGGGCAGACCACAGAGGAGCTTAAAGTGCCCTTTTCTACAAAGTTCACTTTTTTTGAAGTTTCGTTTGGAGCTTAAAGCACTTAAAGGAATTTTCTGGATGTTCTACACAAGTTAATCGCTATCAATAGCATCTGTTGATTACCAAAAAGACTCAATCCACCATCTTAGATTAAACTTTTTACTGAACTTATTGCAGAGCGTTCAGGGATTTCTTCATCTATGAAGAGCCTTATGGGTTTAGGAGTGCATCTAAGATTCCTTAAAGGAGTAGTTCCCGTTCAGAACAAAAATTTACAGATAATGTACTCACACCCTTGTAATCCAAGATGTTCATGTCTTTTTTTCCTTAGTCGTAAAGAAATTATGTTTTTTGAGGAAAACATTTGAGGATTTCTCTCCATATAATGGACTTCTATGGTGCCCCAGAGTTTGAACTTCCAAAATGCAACTTCAAATGGCTCTGAACGATCACAGACGAGGAAGAAGGGTCTTATCTAGCGAAATCATCAGTTATTTTCTAAAAACATTTAAAATTTACATACTTTTTAATCAAAGTGCAATTTTTTTTTTAGAAAATAACCAATCGTTTCGCTAGATAAGACCCTTCTTTCCTTTACTGTGATCGTTTTGAGTCATTTGAAGCTGCATTTTGGAAGTTCAAACTCGGGGGCACCAGAGAAGACCATTATATTGAGAGAAATCCTCAGAAAACATAATTTCCTTACAACTGAAGAAAGAAACACATTAACATCTTGGATGACAATTGGGGGTGAGTAGATTATCTGTAAATTTTTGAAAGTGAACTACTCCTTTAAGGAATTGTCCATTTAAAACTGCAAATTATGTTGTTCCAAACATTTATGACTGTCTTGTTGTCTGTGGAGCACAAAAAAGATATTTGAAGTGGTCCTAATTCTTCTTTTCCTTCTGTTTAAGTTTGAAGTTTAGAATGTGAATGATGAGTAAATGGTTATTACAATGTTATTACAATTAACTAAACCTAAAACCATAAACACATTTAATAAACTATAAAAATAATAGAATGTACATACTAAAATAACACTAATAATGATTTTTGGACGAACTACACTCTTAAAAATAAAGGTGCTTCACGATGCCATAGAGGAACCTTTTTTTGTCTAAATAGTTCCATAAAGAACCTTTAACATCTGAAGAACCTTTCTGTTTCACAAAAGGTTCTTCAGATTATAAAAAGGTAAGAAAGAGACGGTTCTTTAAAGAACCGTTGACTGAATGGTTCTTTGTGGAACCAAAAATTGTTCTTCTGTGGCATCGCTGTAAAGAAACTTTTATTTTTAAGAGTGTACTCCTGTGACTTTTTACCTTTACACTGTACAAAAAGAACTATTTAAGATACATCATAAGAATCTGCCATCACAAAGCAAGCATTTCAGTATTCATTCCTCATGGCAAGGTTTGCGATGCCCCTGTGAATGAAGGACTTTGAGATATTTATCATTGTTTGATGGATGTTATGAGAGACAGAGAAGGGACGCCGGCTTGTTGGTGTTGAAAGTGTCTTTCCTTGTCCTGAGGATCTGCCACCTCACACCACACTGCCTGTATTCAAGCTGAAGGTCACACAGGCCATTTCAGCTACACAAACACAAATGTCAAGATATAAGACGGGCGGGGCAGAAAGGTCAAGTGAAACAAAGAGAGAAAGTCCTTTCTGGGCCTTGAACATGTCAGTTGCATTTCTGTCTATGCAGGGTCAGAAAGCTGTTGTATTTCATCAAAAATATCTTAATTTGTGTTCCGAAGATGAATGAAGGTCTAACAGGTTTGGAATGACATGAGGGTGTGTAATTAATAACAGAATTTTCATTTTTGTGGGAACTATTCCTTTAATTTAGCAGTCTATGTAAGGAGTAGACAACAAGGCTATGAGTTTTGATATGCTACAAGAGGATATTTGGTTGTTGTAAAGAAGAACTTCATCATACTTCAGTAATGCATCTTACAGTATGTGAGATTCGGTCAAACCGTATAAACCACTTTAATGATGGTAATGATCACATTCACACAGGCTGTTAGACTGAAAGTCATGAAGGATGACAGATTTGTCTTCCCTTGAGACTGCAGGCCCTGCGTATGGTGATAACTCAAAGACAACTAATTAATTACTGAGAGAGTAATTAAAGAGAAAGTGTGAGAAAGAGAGGTCCGGGATGAACCGTGTAAGAAGATGTACACTATAAAACTGATAAATTAGCAAGGATACAAAGTTCACCTCAAAAATAATTTGTCAGCCCTGGTTTACTCACCCTCAGGTCGATCAAAACTTGTATGAATTGTTTCTTCAGTTAAACACAAAATAATATGTTTTGAAGAATGTTCACGCTGCTCTTTACCATAAAACAAATAACAAAAGTTAAAGGAGAAGTACATTTCCAGAACAAATATTTACAGATAATGTACTCACCCCTTTGTCATCCAAGATGTTCATGTTCTTCTTTCTTCAGTCGTAATGAAATTGTGTTTTTTCAGGATTTTTCTCCATATAGTGGACTTCTATGGTGCCCCAAGTTTGAACTTTCAAAATGCAATTTAAATGTGGCTTTAAATGATATCAACAGCAGTTGTAAACGATCCCAGCCGAGGAAGAAGGGTCTTATCTAGCAAAACGATCTTTGATTTTTTTTTTATTACAATTTCTATATTTTTGCCTTAATGCTTGTTTTGTCTTGCTCTGCTGGAACTCGTTGTAGGAATACAGATAATGGCGAAAAACTCCCATCTCATTTTCTCCCTCAACTTCAAAAAGTTACCTTTTTGTTAAGGGTGTTTAATCTTCTTTGCATAATCACTTTGCAAACACTGCAATGTAGGATGATTTTAAAATGTTTTTTGAAGATGAGGGAGAAAATAAGATGGGGGTTTTTCGACATACCCTAACCGCCTTGAAACGGTAAAATAAGAGTTCAGGCAGAGCAAGACAAGACAAAAGTTTGAGGTTAAAAAGTATATAATTATTATTATTTTTTTGCTCGATAAGACCCTTCCTCCTTGGCTGGGATCATTTACAACCTCATTTGGGATAGTTTGAAGCTATATTTAAACTGCCTTTTGGAAGTTCAAACTCAGGGCACTCCACTATATGGAGAAAAACCCTGAAATGTTTTCCTCAAATAACTGAATTTCTTTATGACATAACAAGGGGGTAAGTACATTATTTGTACATTTTTGTTCTGGGATTTCTCCTTTAATAAAACAAAAAAAAAATTCACGAAATCATTTCAAATTAGCGATCTGCACTCTGAAGTAAATCCGATCTAAAGCAAAAGATTTGCAAACCTGCTCTGAAGTTCCAATCTAAATCGGTTTATGATCCACACTCTGAATTCCCGATCTGAATAATCATTCACAGAGCATAATTTTGGATCAGGACTCAATTACTCAAGGACTTAATCACTCAATTATTAATAATTTGCAATTACGTATTGCAAATTATTTGATTTAAAGGTGCAATGTGAAATATGTAAGATGATCTCTAGGCAGAAATGCAATATAGTATACATAACTATGTTTTCAGGGGTGTATAAAGACCTTACTTAATGAACCATTATGTTTTTATTACCTTAGAATTATCAGTTTATATCTACTGTGGCGGGAGTCCCGAGCTACAATCAGCGTCGCCCTGGCAACACACGACCAGCACCTGGGATCCATCAGCACAGAGCCAATCGTCACCGGAAGCCACCCCTTTATAAGCAGACTGCTCAGGACACACAAGTGAGAACGATCTCCACTGAAGCTCGGCACTTACATGCTTTCTCTGTTGCTTACCTCGCAGATTCGCCGTGACGATTGGCTTCCCGCTGCTTGGACCCTTTCACTGGGACGACCGCACTTCCTGCACTCATCCCTCACCGGCCACAAAGAGAACAGCACCGTCACCGAGCACCCACGACGCCAACTTCATACTCACCCGTATTACTTTCACCTTTTTATTCAATAAACTCACCCTCCGGGGCTCACCAAAGTCTTTGTCCTGTCGTGCTGTTCTCCGCCCTGCCACAAGGTGGTGGAGAATGCGGGCAAGATCACGGGCGAGAACAGCCGCGAGGAAGACAGCCCTTTGTTTACGTCGCCATCTTGCCACACCACTAACTTCCGGTCTCTTTTTTTCAGGCGAGCGCCTCCCCAGCGGCATGGAGGAATTGGTGAAACAGCTGACGGAGGTTAGCGTCCGCCAGCAACAATGTTTTGAGCTGCTGACTGAACAACATGGCCAAATCCAAGGATATCTGTCGGAAATGCGCCTTCCAGCGGCTCAGAACGTCCCTCTTCCCGACCCACGCGTCACCGCGGCTCGACTATTACCCAAGTTAACCGCAGATGATGATATTGAGGCCTATCTCAAAATGTTTGAGACCGTAGCCCACACAGAAGGTTGGGCGAGAGGTAGTTGGGCTACTGCACTGGCACCGTTGCTGTCGGGTGAAGCCCAACGGGCATATTTTTCTTTGTCGGCGTCCTCACAAAATAATTACAATGAGTTAAAAAGAGAAATTTTAGGTCGTCTGGGACTCTCAGCGACCGCCGCTGCACAGCGGTTTCATGATTGGGAATTTAAAGCACGGTTGCCAGTGCGTACTCAAGCGGCCGATCTGATGCGGTTGGCCGAACATTGGCTCTTGGAAAACTCGCCATCCCCTACTCAAGTTGTCGAAAGGGTAGTAGTCGACCGCATGCTGAGGGCGCTCCCCCGCTCGATGAGGCAGGCGGCCGGGATGAGGGGACCTAGAACCATCGCAGACCTGATTGAGGCAGTAGAACTGGCGGACGCTACCTACCGGGACGCTGGGGAGCGAGCGCCGCCTTTTCCCCGGAGGGTGAACCAGGAGCGACGACCGCCAGAGGGCACCCCGCGGCCAGTACGCAGACCCCCCAGCCCCCGCGACGAGCCGATGGCCACCGAACCCTCCTCACCTCCCATCAAGGCTTGGATGGCAGGCTGTGTGGTGCACCAGAGAGCCCCCAGAGGAGCGCCTACGACTCCAGTGAAGGTCCATGGCCGCCAGTACCGGGCTTTACTGGATTCCGGCAGCGCGGTTTCCCTCGCGAGGCCCAGTACGCTCGCCCCCCGGCCACACTCCAAGTCAACGATGCCCATTACTTGTGTCCATGGCGACACACGACAGGTACCCACTAATGTACTTACCTTTCATAAAGGAGGAGAAACCTGGACTGTGGAGGTTGGAATCCTGAAAGACCTCCCCGTCCCCCTGCTGCTTGGACGTGACTGGCCGGGGTTGGAAGCCGCTCTCGCCACTGCCACACAGCCTGCTCGCCAGGGTCAGCGTCCACGCCATCAACAGTCGCGGGGGTCTGAGAGCCACGCCACCTTGATGTCGTCGGACAGTGGGAGAGAGGGTGAATCCGCCCCCAGTAATGCTAACCTCTTCCACAACGTGTTTCAACAGGTCACCGGAGGAGGGGATTTCGGGAAGGCCCAAAAGGAGGACGACCGCTTAAAACACTGCTGGCGGCAGGTACGCCTCCTCGAGGACCAGGAAATTCTACCGGCTCCTCACCCTCTCCCACACTTCATCGTCCGGAACGGTCTGCTGTACTGTGTCGCCGACCGGTGGGGGGAGGTTAAACATCTTCTGGTCGTGCCTAAGGACAAGACGGAGACGGTGATTGAACTGGCCCATGCACACCCTATGGCGGGCCACCTCGGCGCCCAGAATACGATCCAGCGCATCCGCGACAGGTTCCATTGGCCAGGCCTAGAGGCCGAAGTAAAGAGGTTCTGCCAGGCCTGCCCTAGGTGCCAACGGACGTCACCCCGGAAACCTCCCCCCAGCCCGCTCGTTCCGTTACCCATCATAGGGGTGCCCTTTGAGCGGATCGGGATGGACCTCATAGGGCCGTTGCCAAAGTCTGGTCGGGGCCACGAGCACATCCTGGTGATACTGGATTACGCCACCCGGTACCCCGAAGCAGTCCCCCTCAGGAAAGCCACCGCCAAAAACATCGCTCGGGAACTGTTCCTGCTCTTCAGCCGGGTGGGCCTGCCATCGGAGATCCTGACCGACCAGGGAACCCCATTCATGTCCCGGCTAATGGCTGACCTCTGCCGGCTGCTGAAGGTGAGACAGCTAAGAACTTCCGTCTACCATCCTCAGACCGACGGGCTCGTCGAGAGGTTCAATCAAACGCTGAAGCAAATGCTGCGGAGAGTGACGGCCGAGGATAGAAAGGACTGGGACCTCCTCCTCCCCTACGTACTGTTCGGCGTCCGAGAAGTTCCCCAAGCGTCCACGGGCTTCACCCCGTTTGAGCTCCTCTTCGGACGACAACCAAGGGGCCTCCTCGACGTGGCCCGAGAGGCCTGGGAGCAGCAGCCGGCACCCTACCGGACCGTAGTGGAACACGTTCGGGACATGCGGGAGAAGATCGACCGGGTCATGCCATTAGTCCGGGAGCACCTGGTGAAGTCCCAGCAAGCCCAGCAACGCCTTTACAACCGGGCGGCCCAACCGCGGGAGTTCCAGCCAGGAGACCGAGTGATGGTCTTGGTCCCCAATGCCGCCTGCAAATTCCTGGCCCAGTGGCAGGGCCCCTACACCGTGGAAGAACGAGTCGGCCCGGTCAACTATAGGGTAAGGCGGCCCGGCCGCAGACAACCGGTCCAGCTTTACCACATTAACCTGCTGAAGAAATGGGTTGGGGACCAGGACCACGTGGCCGCACTCACCGTCCAAGAGCCCGCGGTTGTCGACACCAACCCCAACCTCTCTGCCGCCCAGAAGGCGGAGCTGCGGCACCTGGTCGGTCAGTTCCAGGATGTCTTCTCGGACACCCCCGGCCAGACTAATGTCCTCCAGCACGACATCCGCACCCCTCCCGGCGTCATCGTCCGGCAACGGCCCTACAGAGTCCCAGAGTCCCGCCGGCACGCTATAGAGGAGGAAGTGCAAAAGATGCTGAAACTGGGGGTCATCGAGCCATCACGGAGCCCATGGTCCAGCCCGATAGTCCTGGTCCCAAAACCGGACGGCACCTTGCGGTTCTGCAACGACTACCGGCGCCTAAATGAGGTCTCGGACTTCGACAGCTACCCCATGCCCCGAGTGGACGAGCTGTTGGAACGCCTGGGAAGGGCCCGGTACATCACCACGCTAGACCTCACGAAGGGGTACTGGCAAGTCCCCCTCTCGCCGGAGGCCAGGCCCAAGACCGCCTTCTCAACCCCTTCCGGGCACTGGCAGTACCGGACCCTTCCCTTCGGCCTGCACGGAGCCCCAGCGACATTTCTACGCCTAATGGACGTAATCCTCCGCCCCCACCAATCCTACGCAGCGGCCTACTTGGACGACGTGGTTATCCACTCGGAGGCATGGGAGGACCATTTAGAGCGCCTCCGCAGGGTGCTGTCCGAGCTACGTCGGGCGGGCCTAACCGCCAACCCCCGCAAATGCCACCTAGCGATGAGCGAGGCAAGGTACCTGGGTTTCACTGTGGGACGAGGACTCGTTAGGCCTCAGGAAAATAAGGTGAAGGCAATATTGGACGCCTGGGGTTGGCGGGATACTATCGGTGCTTCATCCCCCAGTTTTCCTCTATAGCAGCCCCTCTGACGGACCTGACCAGGAAGGGACTGCCAGAACGGGTCCACTGGAGTGAGGATGCCGAGCGGGCCTTCGAACGTGTCAAGCAGGCCCTAACCACCGAACCCGTTCTGCGCGCTCCGGACTTCAACTGTCCCTTCCTGCTCCAGACCGATGCTTCAGACACGGGACTGGGGGCCGTGCTCTCCCAGATCCAGGAGGGAGAGGAGCATCCGGTCGTCTACATCAGCCGGAAGCTGTCCAAGGCCGAGAGAAACTACGCAGCTGTAGAGAAGGAAGCTCTCGCCATCAAGTGGGCAGTCCTGGAGTTGAGGTATTATCTGTTGGGTCGCCACTTTACTCTCCTTACAGATCACGCCCCGCTACAGTGGATGGCCCGGGCCAAGGACACGAACGCCCGGGTTACGAGGTGGTTCCTCTCACTCCAGGACTTCCACTTCGATGTGCGCCATCGCCCTGGCTCCAGCAACAACAACGCCGACGGGCTCTCTCGGTCCTGGGCAGCATATGCAGGTCTGTCAGGGGTCACTCCCCTCCCACCCCCTGTCTCCCCTCTTTTTGTCTCAACCTCCAGGACCAGGACGTCGCTTGGGGGGGGGAGTGTGGCGGGAGTCCCGAGCTACAATCAGCGTCGCCCTGGCAACACACGACCAGCACCTGGGATCCATCAGCACAGAGCCAATCGTCACCGGAAGCCACCCCTTTATAAGCAGACTGCTCAGGACACACAAGTGAGAACGATCTCCACTGAAGCTCGGCACTTACATGCTTTCTCTGTTGCTTACCTCGCAGATTCGCCGTGACGATTGGCTTCCCGCTGCTTGGACCCTTTCACTGGGACGACCGCACTTCCTGCACTCATCCCTCACCGGCCACAATCACGAGAAGCACCCCTGGAAGAGAACAGCACCGTCACCGAGCACCCACGACGCCAACTTCATACTCACCCGTATTACTTTCACCTTTTTATTCAATAAACTCACCCTCCGGGGCTCACCAAAGTCTTTGTCCTGTCGTGCTGTTCTCCGCCCTGCCACACTACATACACCGCGGGTCCCCTCACATGGAAGTCGCCGTATTGTTTCTACAGTAGCCCTAAATGGACAAACTGCTCTACGGATCGCGTTTCATCACTGTTGTTCTAGCAGAAAAACACTGACACAATGATGAACAAGTAACTGTAATATTCACAATAACATCGTTTTATTGAATTATTAAGTAAATTAAAAGGAATGTCGAAATTTGAAAATGAATGGCTCTTTTAATTTTATCTGGTTTCTAGTGAATTGCTTAAAATGAATGATCAAGGCACGAATTTGAATCAATCAGAGCAGATCCAGCATAAATCATTCACTGAATTGATTCGGTTCTTCTATTCTACTTTTCACGTCTTCAGCCATGTTTATACAACATTGCCAGTACTACTTTCAAGGGTTTTCCAGGCCTTAAATTTCAAAAAGTCAAATTCAAGTATTTTAAGCACCTTGGACAAACACTGTATATTACATAATTAGTCCAAATTGGCACATAAAAATGGGATGCACCAAGATTTTTATTGAATAATGTTATTTTTACAGTGTTTTTGTCTTTTAGGTGCTTGACAGCCCCAGTCCCTATTCACTTTCATTGTACGGAAAAGAGCAGCATGCAGATTCTGTGAAACATTTTTGTTTTTGTTCCACCAAATAAAGGATATCTTACAATTTCAAGTGGAGAATAAATGACAGAATTTCCATTTCTTTAATGTGACACTTACAATAATGATGCGACTCAAGGACAACAGATTCTTTATGGTCTGAAATCTGAAAACAGAAGAGGTTTTTTCATGTCACGGCAGTATTTGTCAGACAGAGGCAGCTTAATTCAAAATCTGTCTTTCAAGGTTAGCTCTGCATGCGACAGGCTAATTCCTCCTGTCTTACTGCGAGTTGTAATGTATGGCTTCAAAGACGGCATTTATCTTCACCACCGTGCCTCATATTTACCAAAGCTGTCTTTTCAAAGTGAACTCATCTGATGGCTTCTGTGATTGGAAGCCTGCTCCCTGCTCCCTGTCACTGTTTAGTCATCATTCTCTCCCACCATCTCTCTCACTCCTTCTCTTTTCTGAATGATGTCTGAATTAATGTGAAAACTCACATTATCTGCGCCAGAGGTTGCCGTTTCACTCTGATATAACTGTTGGTCTTAGACAATGGTGAACATCTCATTTGTCATGTTTAGAATATTCACAGCCTTTGTAAAAAAACGAAACGAATCTCAGTGCCATGGCATGTTTGAATAGTGCGAGATACAGACTAGATGGGGGTTGATAGTCCTTTTCAAGATGTTTTGAGGGTTGTAAGGGTGCTGGATGTAGCATTTGTCATATTCATCATGTAGATTGACTAGCAAGCTGTCTGAAGAGGAGGAAGAGTTGGAATAATGCAGCTAATAAAGGCAAAAAGGAGATCTATTCCAAGACCTACTGAGTCAACTGTCTACATAGCCTGAAGACAGCAACCTAACCGAAATAAAACCTAATAAAAACACTCTATAGCGAACTTATTTATTCTTTCTTTATGGCGCCTATTGCACCCTCTTTGGGAACAGGCTATATGCCTGTTACAGTCCTGTCATACTTTATTCATAATGGCAGCAATAGAGGTCTTTTCTCAGACCATGGGTTTATGAAACTGTGGACGGAAATCAGTAAAACCCTATAATTTTAATGGTTGATTTATTTTAACAGTGAGAGACAGAATAACAACAACAACAAAATCCAGAAAAACACATATAAAAAAAGTTATAGATTGATTTGCATTTTAATGAGTGAAATAAGTATTTGACCCCTTCGCAATACATGACTTAGTACTTGGTGGCAAAACCCTTGTTGGCAATCACAGAGGTCAGACATTTCTTGTAGTTGGCCACCAGATTTGCACACATCTCAGGGTGGATTTTGTCCCACTCCTCCTTGCAAGTCCTCTCCAAGCCATTAAAGGTTGTATCAGCGATTTCTAGCCTAAAACATAAAGTGTCGATTTCAGCTTACCTTTCATCACGATCCGCTCGCTGCCTGCCCCATAAATTGTCTGTGAAAAAACCGCGTCTCTCTGGTCAGCCTAGGGTCCGAGATATGCCAAAAAAAACAATCGGTGCTATCAACACACCACAAATAACCAAACAGTGTTCGAACCAATCAGCGTCAGGGGTTTGGTGTTGTGGACTTTCCTACTGGTGCAGGGACGTGAGGGAGGCGGAGCGAAAGTCCACAACACCAAACCCCTGACGCTGATTGGTTGGAACACTGTTTGTTTTTGTGTGGAAAGGTTGGTAGTGCCGATTGTTTTTTTGGCATATCTCGGACCCTAGGCTGACCAGAGAGACGCGGTTTTTTCACAGACAATTTATGGGGCAGGCAGCGAGCGGATCCTGAAGAAAGGTAAGCTGAAATTGACACTTATGTTTTAGGCTAGAAATCGCTGATACAACCTTTAAGGTTTTGAGGCTGATGTTTGGCAAATTAAAACTTCAGCTCCCTCCACAGATTTTCTATGGGATTAAGGTCTGAAGACTGGCTATAGGCCACTCCAGAACCTTAATGTGCTTCTTCTTGAGCCACTCCTTTGTTGCCTTGGCCGTGTGTTTTGGGTCATTTTCATGCTGGAATACCCATCCATGACCCATTTTCAATTCCCTGGCTGAGGGAAAGAGGTTCTCACCCAAGATTTGACAGTACATGGACCCGTCCATCATCCCTTTGATGTGGTGCAGTTATCCTGTCCCCTTAGCAGAAAAACACCCCCAAAGCATAATGTTTCCAACTCTATGTGGATGGTGTTCTTGGGGTCATAGTCAGCATTCCTTCCCCTCCAAACACGGTGAAATGAGTTGATGCCAAAGAGCTTGATTTTGGGCTCATCTGACCACACTTTCACCCAGTGAATCATTCAGATTCTTGTTCATCGGCAAACTTCAGATGGGCCTGTACATGTGCTTTCTTGAGCAGGGGGACCTTGCAGGCGCTGCAGGATTTTAGTCCTTCATGGCGTAATGTGTTACCAATTGTTTTCTTGGTGACTATGGTCCCAGCTGCCTTGAGATCATTGACAAGATCCTCCTGTGTAGTTCTGGGCTGATTCCTCACTGTTCTCATAAACATTGAAACTCCACAAGGTGAGATCTTGCATGGAGCACAGGACCAAGGGAGATTGACAGTTATTTTGTGTTCCTTTCATTTGCGAATAATCACAACAACTGTTGTCACCTTCTCACAAGCTGCTTGGCGATGGTTTTGTAGTCCTTTCCCGCCTTGTGTAGGTCTACAATCTTGTCCCTGACATCCTTAGACATGGTCTTGGCCATGGTGGAGAGTTTGGAATCTAATTGATTGATTGCTTCTGTGGACAGGTGTCTTTTATACAGGTAACAAACTGGGATTAGGAGCACTCCCTTTAATAGAGTGCTCCTAATCTCAGCTCTTTACCTGTATAAAAGACTTATTTTGCTCAGTAAAATGCAAATAAATTTTGAATTATTATAGAATTACTTTTCTGGATTGTTTTGTTGTTATTCTGTCTCTCACTGTTCAAATAAACCTACCATTAAAATAATAGACTGATCATTTCTTTGTCAGTGGGCAAACGTACAAAATCAAAATCACATCACTAATGTTTAGTGATACATTTCAGTACTGAATGTACATTTAAAGCACAATAAAGTAAATTAAATGGATTTTTTACAGAAAAAGACTGTTGAAAACTCTTAATCGTTATACGGTATATAGAAAAAATCTGTACATGTTTTAACATCACATCACATTACAAGTCATATAAAGTAGCTGGTCATATAAACATTATATTCCGATATCAAATAGGATTTTTTACGAAGTTGTAAAATATACAGCCATTGCGTGACACCGGAAACACTGTCACATTAAAATCTAACTAGGTTTTGGGACAGAGCTCAAGTGTGTTAGATGGAGTTTAGAGCTTTCATTTACTTGTTTGTGTTTCATTAACCACAAAAGCCCACACTGTTCTAAGCATCCAAGTTGTTTTCATTCATTTTATTTTCTTGTTGTCTTTCTGTTAAACTGCTGATGTGGCTTCCACAGCCTTGTCTCCCACAGCTGTGAGGAAGAACAGTCATAAGTGCAAATAAACGATACCAGGAAACACTGTCACAGGCTAAATGTCATTGTGTACCAAGTGTGCCAAAACTTCAGGATATCTTTTTTAATTGAAAAGGTTAGTGTAATTAATATTATGAATATAGAAAGTATACTCAAAAGAGAATATTGAAAGTAAAGTTCAAGTAATGTTTTCAGACACCGATTGAGTGTCCATTAAAATATGACAATCCTTTACAAGGATTACCAACTGAGTTACAGAAAACAAAAAAAATAAATATTAAAGCAATGGTTTGCTTAGTCTCTACACTCTTAAAAATAAAGGTCCAAATGGGTGTTGCAGTGATGCTATAGAAGAACCATTACCTTTCAGTAAAAACCATTTTGAAGAACATC
Source organism: Garra rufa (assembly GCF_049309525.1). Taxonomy (NCBI): domain Eukaryota; kingdom Metazoa; phylum Chordata; class Actinopteri; order Cypriniformes; family Cyprinidae; genus Garra; species Garra rufa. Next base: position 3,597,380 of record NC_133379.1, read on the forward strand.
TGGAGAACCTTTTTTGACTAAGAACCTTTAAAGGTTCCATGAATGTTCAATATTCTTTATGTAACCATCATTGCCAATAAAGAACCTTTATTTTTTAAGAGTGTATGTGGCTCACTGAGGCTGTAATATCCTCATATAGAATGTAGGCAGGGAATCTGGCATGTTTACGGGCTGGAGGGATTATTCATATTTGGTTACGGGAAAGAACAGCGAATAAAAATCTATCAAGGCCGCTAGTAACTGCACAGATCTGAACTTCCTTGAAATTCAAATCAATACAGCAAGTATAAGCAGCTCATCCTCATTTAAAAAGTCAATTAAGCCCCCTTAATGATTCAAGAGGAAAACAATTTCATGCAGATGCCTGTAGATGAACGATTGCTTGCGGCATCCATAGCTCACTGAATGACTGAAAACACACATTCATTTGGGATGAACTGCTAGTAGATTCATCACACTAACACACTGTCTGCAGGATAAGCTCTCTGTGCATGCAGACACAGTTAGAGGCAACTAATATATCTTTACTCATGAGCTATTACAGTCATCAGACCAGGGAAAAAGAGAGAGAGAGAGAGAGAGAGAGAGAGAGAGAGAGAGAGAGCAGTTTGGGAGAAATCAACATATTGATGTTGCAGGGAATGTTGCATATTGATTTTGGGAATGGGTCCAATTTTTACAACAAAAGACATTTACATATTGAGCGAAAGTGTGCTGTCTGAATTATAACATCTCATGAGGCAGAAGTGAGTGAGTAGGACTGTGCTGCCACCTATTGGTGACATTGGATGTCCAGAATAAAGGTCAGTCTAATAAACTATTCTCAGCATTCCATGGTAATTGAAAATGCACACATATCAAACCTGGAATATAAAATTGTGGTTTTCAGCAAATTTAGCTGATTATTGCTGCTGAAAATAATCAATTATTGTCATGTTTTGGGCTGTACTAATCGGTCGGTCTGGGGAAAGCATTTGTTATAATAAATCAAGGAGAACAGTGCAAACAACTGTCTGAGAAACAAAAGGCGTTTGTTGTTGGCCAAACTGAATCAGGATTTCTAGGGCAAGAATCTTGACAACATTCGTGTTTGTTCTTATCATTTCAGGTCAGGTAGGTGAAATATTATATCTTAAATATCTTAATTGCAAATATCTTTACCAGCATTAACTTTAGTTTGTCAAAATATTGCAGCCTTTCCTGCTTACTAAATCCTTCTCTATATGATTTAGCAGATTCCCCACATTTTAGACAGCATAAATTAGCAGAACAATGTATTCAGTAGTTCATTAACCATGCAATCCATGCTGTTGCTTACATTCGATAATCGTCAATATGGCCACACATCTAGGTAACTGAGCAAATCATGACATACAGTCAAGCCCGAAATTATTCATACCCCTGGCAAATACTGACTTAAAGTTACTTTTATTCAATCCAAGTTTTTTTGACCAGAAATGACACAGGCTTCTCCCAACATATAATAAAATGATGTACAAGAGGCATCATTGTGGAAAAAAATATTTCTCAGCTTTTATTTACATTTGAACAAAAAGTCCAAAATTATTCATACCCTTTGCAAACTGTCACAGTCTATGGGAAAATCCAAAGTTCTATACCATTCCAAATAGTCCAAGCTTCTCCAGATAAGGCACACAAAAGCCCGCTTGGCCTTTGCAAATGCTCATTTGGACAAAGAAGAAGACTTCTGGTCTTCTGTTTTATGGTCAGATTAAACTAAAATTGAATTGTTTGGCCACAATGATGTAGCCTTCATTTGGCATGAAAAAGGAGAAACCTTCAACCCTAAGAACACCATCCCCACTGTCAAACATGGTGGTGGGAACCTAATGTTTTGGGGGTGTTTTTTAACCATTTCGGCATGACAACGACCCAAAACACACAGCAAAAGTGGTGAAGAAATGGTTAGCAGACAAAAACATTAACGTTTTGCAGTGGCCCAGCCAGAGTCCTGACTTAAATCCAATTGAGAATCTGTGGAGGGAGCTAAAGATCAGGGTGATGGCAAGGAGACCCTCCAACCTGAAAGAGTTGGAGTTCATCGCTAAAGATGAATGGGCAAAAATACCAGTGAAGACATGCAAAAAGCAGGTCAGCAATTCTAGGAAGCGTTTGATTGCTGTAATAGCCAATAAAGGCCTTTCTATTGATTATTGAGAAGTGTATGAATAATTTTGGACATGCCACTTTTTGTTCAAATGTAAATAAAAGATGAGTAATATTTATTTCCACAATGATGCCTCTTGTACATTGTCTTATTATCTTTTGAGAGAAGCCTGTGTCATTTCCCAACCCGTTCTCATCAATTTGCGTATAAATAACACGACTTTGCACTTTCCAATTGCGTGTAATACATACGCCAAAGTCCAATTTGGCGTGCATATGATACGCCAATCCTTCCCATTAACTTCTGTGGAGAGCAGATGCGTACAAATAGCACGCAGCATCTTCTACTGCAGTGACGTCACCTGCGAGGCTCGGTTTGCTCCGTTCACTTGATGCATATACACCTTCAAACAGGTAAGAAAGGCAACAAATTATCTTTTCTTTTGTAATGAGATCATTATTTTAATTGTTTCGCTGCTTCTGCGTCTCTGTACGTGGGGTCATGTGTTAAAATGGAAGCGTGTGCGTTTAAATTAGAACAGTCGGCTGCTGCGTTAGCACAGCTGCTAATATTAGCCTAAGCTAACTTCTAACTGTTGCTGTTTTGAAATAGATAAATAAATAAAACCGTTTTAATTATATTCACGTGGCTAATGACAGCTTTACAGATCAACCAAACCAGTGTCACGTGATAAGCGCTATCATGTAAAAGTCCGCACATTTACCATAGTTTTACCATAGTAACTGTTGCTTGACCATATTTTGTGTAGCCAATGCACAAGTCACATCGTTTTACCTCATTAACCATAGTTTTGCTGTGGTATTTGTTGTTAAAGCACAATAACCACAACATTTACCATGGTTTTACCACTGTAAGCATAGTTTTACTGTGGTATTTGTAGTTTAACCACATTTACTATGGTTTTACCACTGTAAGCATAGTTAAACTGTGGTATTTGTAGTTAAAGCACAATAACCACAACATTTACCATGGTTTTACCTCAGTAAGCATAGTTTTACTGTGGTATTTGTTTTTAAAGCACAATAACCACAACATTTACCATGATTTTACCTCAGTGTCCATAGTTTTACTGTGGTATTTGTAGTTAAAGCACAATAACCACAACATTTACTATAGTTTTACCTCAGTAACCATAGTTTTACTGTGGTATTTGTAGTTAAAGCACAATAACCACAACATTTACCATGGTTTTACCACTGTAAGCATAGTTTTACTGTGGTATTTGTAGTTTAACCACATTTACTATGGTTTTACCACTGTAAGCATAGTTAAACTGTGGTATTTGTAGTTAAAGCACAATAACCACAACATTTACCATGGTTTTACCTCAGTAAGCATAGTTTTACTGTGGTATTTGTTTTTAAAGCACAATAACCACAACATTTACCATGATTTTACCTCAGTGTCCATAGTTTTACTGTGGTATTTGTAGTTAAAGCACAATAACCACAACATTTACTATAGTTTTACCTCAGTAACCATAGTTTTACTGTGGTATTTGTAGTTAAAGCACAATAACCACAACATTTACCGTAGTTTTACCTCAGTAACCATAGTTTAACTGTGGTATTTGTAGTTAAAGCACAATAACCACAACATTTACCATAGTTTTACCTCAGTAACCATAGTTTTACTGTGGTATTTGTAGTTAAAGCACAATAACCACAACATTTACCATGGTTTTACCTCAGTAACCATAGTTTTACTGTGGTGTTTGTAGTTAAGCACAATAACCACAACATTTACCATGGTTTTACCTCAGTAACCAGTTTTACTGTGGTATTTGTAGTTAAAGCACAATAACCTCAACATTTACCATGGTTTTACCTCAGTGTCCATATTTTTACTGTGGTATTTGTAGTTAAAGCACAATAACCTCAACATTTACCATGGTTTTACCTCAGTGTCCATATTTTTACTGTGGTATTTGTAGTTAAAGCACAATAACCACAACATTTACCATAGTTTTACCTTAGTAACCATAGTTTTACTGTGGTATTTGTAGTTAAAGCACAATAACCACAACATTTACCATGGTTTTACCTCAGTAACCATAGTTTTACTGTGGTATTTGTTGTTAAAGCACAATAACCATAATGCTCACCGTGGTTGTACAACTGTAAACGTAGTTTTACCATTAACTGTGATTTTACGGTGTATTATTTGTAAAGCACAGGAATTACAATGCTTGCCACCTTTTATACTTAAAAAAAAAACAATTATATAAATTAATTTTATAATTATTGTAAATTATTGTCTTGTAGTTATATGAGATCACTTACTCCAGCAGCTCTTTAAAGAAAACAACTCTTGTAAATGCCATCACTTGTTCCTATTTTTCTGAAATGTAATCCATAATTAATTTACACATAGTTTTGCTCTCTCTCTTTCTGTGGTCCATCATGACATTTTCATAATATCATAATTTTGACCAATTCTGTCAGAAAGCTGCTAGAATTAACAGAGAACTTAAACTCAAAGCTCCCAGTGCTGATCTTAAAGAAGTTATCAAGGAGTCTGAACAAATCATTCAATGATTCAATCTTTCTCAGTAACGTTGAAGACATTTAGCTATAACTGATTTGATGTAATGCACACATCCTTATTTATCTGTTGATAATAACTTTCCTTACAGTCGTTCCTCTTAAATATTTTGGTTCCAGATTATTTTTAGCACATTGTCTCAACATGTATATATTTCTCTTTGTTTCAGCTGAAAGGGAAGACCAAAGGACGCCAGTCATGGGATCTGAATTGGGCCATATTGTGCATTTATGGAAAAGACCAAAGACAAACATTTCCAAAGGTATGTCAATGTCAGTCTGAGCATCTTGACTGAACTGTAGTGCAGTTACATTTTGCACAGCTTGCTCCACATCCCTATTAGAAAGAACAACCAACAAAGTGTCATGTCGAACTCATTTATAATATTAACAGCATATCAGCAAATTTATATAATCTTGTACAGGCCTAGTTATGTAAAATTCTACGACTTTCACTTGTACTTTTGTCACTGGCCATTGCCTGAACTCTCATGCTAATTTTGCCATTGAAAGTAGTCAGTGTTTGTTTCATAAAGTTTATATTAAGTCCATTTTGTTCTTTCTTTATGAATTTTTACAAATTGCCACTGTCTAACAGTACATGATATCTTAAACTTAAAGCTGTTCACACCATGAACAAGAACTATGATAATAACTATTTCAGCATCTACACCAACAGACGATAACATTCTGTTTACTGTTATACATGCTGCACTTACAGTATGCTGTTGTCTGCCATCTGTTTTTGAAAAATTGTTCATCGTGATTAATTCTCTTTCTTCCTGTCTTGCAGGATTTCTCACAGACTACTAAGTCCTTCTTCATCAGCTCTCCACAATATCAGCCCTTCCAAAAGCTTCCACATCGCTTTCTCTCATGTGGCACATCTTCTCTCAGTACTTAACTGCCGTCTTCCAGTTTTTATGTGTCTACTTATTATTATTATTATTATTATTATTATGTTTTTTTTTTATTATTATTATTATTTTTTTATTTCTCCTCTACAGTCAACACTTACTACCATCTCTACTGTTGGCACTCCTGTCAATATATAGTGATTTATATCTACCACTAACAACTTACTATAAAAATTATAATTATTAATCATTCATTTGTCTTGCATTTAGTCACAATAGAAGCAAACAATGATGAAAGGAAACAGGAAATATATCATATAAGGTAATAATTGTAAAATATTGAAGTATTGTTCTTAATCATTTTTGCCTAATTTTTTGTTAAAGTGAAGAAAATATATTTTCAGCTGGAGCCTTGAATATTATTTGGCATCTTGTAACATGTTCTGTAAACAAATTCTCTTTTATTTTTGAGTGTTGTACAATTTTATAATCAGCAGGTTTTTGTTTTTAATTTTTTTTCATAATGACTGTTTATCTGGGAAAGGTTTGACATATCAATAAACATTGGGAAATAACTACAAAATGTGTGATTTCATGATTTATTATTATTCCTATAGTTTAACTGGCAGATCTAAGAAGGACAATTTCCAGAAAACAGAAATGATTAACTGTTTATTTAACCACTATAAATACTCTGTAAATGTTACAAAAGCCAAATTGAATAGTAGAAAAATACTTCATGTTTAACTAATTATTATTTATTTTACATTTTGATTTATATGAACAGGATATGCAAACGTTTTACTTTAGATATTGTACATTACTATTGGTGTACACAATGTATACCATAAAAATATATACTTTTATATACTTTAACAAATCTATTGCTGCATCAGGATAACTCCACAGTTTTATATGCAGTGGCGACAAATAAATCATTCAACTGATTATCTATCCATTCCCCACAAGAACCCAAGATCCTGTCATAAATGACCATATATGGACAAGTAAGTTTGATGCCTCTGCTCAGCTGGGTTGCCCTTGGCTTTGAAAGTTCCCGTGGCACTCGTAGAACTCGCTGTAATTGGACTATCTTTTAAACTAAATAATAAAAACAAAACGCTCGATGTCGGAAAGTCCGTTTTGCATTTATTATTACGTCTGTAATACCCTCAGTTAACAATACACCGTTGCTATGTTGTGAGTAATTGCCACTTTACAGAGATTCTAACCCTAACCCTAAGCATATCTTCTTTAAACTACAAATAACAGCGCCATCTTTTTTCGCGTTCCATCGATAGAATGGCAGAGGCTTATGGGTAATGTAGTTTAGAATGTTAAATTATAAAATCGGACAAAATACAATCTTTTTTAACAAAGCTTATCTAAACATGTTCATTGTGCAAACATCTATGGCATATTCAAGAGGCAGGCTGAAATTTGCTATTTTACCTAGACCACTTTTTAAAACACATTTATACCACCTTTCTAAATACGTTTTAAAACATTATGCAGTTAACATAGCAAAAGTACTTGTCCTGCCAGTTTTCTCTTTGTCATCATAATAAGACACTGATTTACAGCCATTTGAAATGTAATTTTATTTTGCTCTTCCAGGGGACTACTGGGCCCCTGGAGATGGAAGGGCAGTTAAAATGTGCACACATCTCTTCTTCTCAGACAACACACTGTGCTGAGTCACATTTTTGAGATTGTCTTTTCAGCAACTTGCCAATATGTAAGTTGCAAGTCATGGTTATTTTAGTATAAGAATTAGACAGTTCCCATTTGAAAGGGGCTCCACTGATTTCATTAGATCAGGAGCAAGAATACAGCGATGACGCTAAATGAAGACACAAATGTAAAAAAAAAAAAAAAACAATACATATTGTGATCCTTCATTGTACTATCACACACTTTCAATGTGTCTTTCAGTAAGACAAGGTACAGACAGTGTGTATTTATGGTGCAAAAGCCATATGGATTTGAATACACCTTCTGGTGCTACTTGGACACTGTTAGTCCACTCAAAGGAAGATGCAGCTTGGTGGTATGGCCATACAGGGCAATGCTGCTCAAGGACCGAGGGAGCCCCAGCCATCTCCTGAGGAACTGGCTTATAGACTTTTCAAGGGCCTCGACTGTTGATGTTGGTACCTCGTAGACTAACAGGGGCCAGAGTATTCTTGGCAGGACTCCATGCTGGTAGATCCAAGGCCAGATCTGTGAATCGCTGTGAGCCAGGTGGTCAGTTCGCGCTTAGTTTGTTTTATGGCAGCAGCTGAGTCCTTCAGGGAGCTATCAAAGATCTTCCCCTGGCTCTTGACTGGTTTTTCATTCACCGATGGAATCATGGTCTCTCCCAGGGCAAAGCGGAAACGGTCGGACACTTTACCCTTCTTTAGGACCAGAGACCTGGGCTTGGCAGGCTTGAAGCTCATCCTTGCCCAGGAGATGCAATTCCCAGGAGATACAATTCATGCAATGCAAACAATCATAATGTAAAACACCTAATTTGTGTCTGTGTCAATTATTTTATTCTTTCTCTGATGTGAAACATCAGTAACGTGCATGCACATCTTGCTTATAATACAGTATTAGATTCACATCTATGTATTGAGTATTGATCTTTCCCTGGTCCATCACCCTCAGTTGTGCATGAAGTGTCTGTAGCAATATGGTCCATGCAGTCTCTTCTAATTCAGCTTTCAGCCTTGCCTTCAGGAAACTGAATGTCTTTTATATGACCAAATGTCCATGCCTTAATTAAAACACTCATGATAGTTAGGTGTATTGTTTACAAAATTAAATGGTGTTTTCAACAAACACCATCCCTAATACAGAATATTCACCATACTTTTTTATCCAACATCATGTGCAATACTTTACTGGAGAATACATCATAAAGACAACTAAAGTGGATTATAAAGACAAATGATATTCAAGAGAAAGAAACATGGGTTATGTCATGGGTCAAATTTCTTGAGCATCATGGAATCACATTAAGTTTCCTGCTCATCATCTGAGCTCTCCTGGGGGGTGTTCCATTAAACAAGTTTACCAAATAAGCCTGACATATTTGGTAAACTTGTTTTATGGAACACCCCCCTGGTTTTCTTCTTCTTACTTGTTTATCCATAAACTTCTTCCATGTCATAAACAATTTGCAGTTGTTATCCAGCACACTACAGTACAAGCGATGAACAAAAGAAATGACCAGTTCAAATCACTTTATTGTCACAATACCATAATTACAAGTGTATAAGTGAAATTATTTGTGCAAACTGCAGCAGTACAGTATGGATGAAAAATATTAAATATATAACACACATACACAGTATATATATATATATAAATAAATAAATAAATATAAAGGATTCAGTACATGCAGAGAACAATATATGGTGAAAAGTATGCTATACAGTGAGCACAAAATGAAAACAATGATAAAAATAATGACAAGAATGGTATGAATTAGTGCAAACAGAATGTTAGGGTGCAGAATAATAGGGAGTCAGAGTCCAGACAGTGTAATTGTTAGAGTGCAGTACATGATGTGGTGTGTGGTGTTACTGGTACGAGTTCAGTTCAGTCTGTGGAAAGAATTTGTCTCGCAGTCTGCTGGTGTAGGTTCTGCAATAACTTCTGCCTGATGGTAACAATGAGAGCGATCCATGCAGTTGGCTGGAGTCTCTGATGGTCCTCTGTGCTTTCCTCACACACCACCTGATCTAGATGTCCTGGAGGGACAAAACATGTATAGAATGTTGTAAATCATTAAACAATATACAGAATTAGAATTTATAGTTTTTGCATTGGACTTACCATTGATTCTTGTTGGAGGTATGGGCCAAAAGAATCCCTCCACAACTCTTGTTGTTCAGTTGTGAAGTTTACTTTTTTGCACCGCAACATCTGAGCTGTCACAGTAGAGCTGTCCGTCTTCACAGCAGATACCTGATGGCCGTTTAATTAATCTCTTCATCAACTGGCTTCATCCTCCTTCAAACAAACAGACAAATAAATAAGTCAACAGAGAAATAGTGTTGGGGATTACAGGTGCTGGTGTCAGTGCTCACCATATTCTGTCATTTCCCGCCCAAATTCCAGATATGATCGCACAGTTGATTTGCTAATTCTAGGAGCTCGAAAAAAAGATGTGTTTGTGAAAAACAATAATGTTATCTTTTGAGAGATCAACATCAAATGCATAGAACTACATTGCTTGATTACATACATACCAGTGGAAATCTGCCTTTTCTATTTGGGCACAAGAAGACCATGTTCTTTCCTCATTCATCAGGACTGGTTTGACTGGCTTGCTGTGACTGATTTTCTATGCGTTTTTGGTCTCCAGCTGTAAAACAAGAAAATATTTATTGACCCCATGTTTAATTATTATTGTTGTTTAAACACAAAATAAGCAGTTATAATTATATACTTCAAGCTCAAGTTCCCTGGCAACTCTCGCAGGCTCCTGAGTTCATCTGTACACATCAGATTCAGAGTCTGAGAAAAGACCATCATGCAAACTCTCAGTTTCTACCTTACAACAGAGCACACAAGAATGTGTAAGTGAGGAAGTAAAGGAATAAGAGGAAGAAACATTTTGAAGAATTTTGTCTGCAAGTTTAACAGAGTGAGAGGAGAGCAGTATTAGAATTTTTTTCTTTAATAGCAAGCTAATATGAATTATTTAAATATGATTACCTGCTGACGATTTAGTTGTAGGCAGTTTAAAGGCCTCTTCACACCAAGGATGAGTCCACACCACAGCTATTTGACACAAAGAAACAATATGGTTGGAATCTCTTTCAGAACAAATTTTTCCAGATGATGAAAAATAAAAACATTGACAGCCAATCAAAATCCACCATACTGTGAATAGTCTGAGCATGTATATGCAGACAACATCACTGCAGCACACGCTTATAATAAGCAGAATGTTATTTTATTTCAGTATGAAAAATAAAAGGTTAAAATAGTTATCATTGTAGTTCTTGCTCTAGATGTGAACAGCTTCAAGTGATCTGATTTGGCCAAATTAACTGAAGATCTGATTTGTCACGTGACAAGTTAGTGATGGGAGTGAGTGTTGACTGTAGAGGAGAAATTAAAAAATAAGTAAACATGCAAAAACTGGAAGACGGCAATAAAAGTACTGTGAGCAGATGAGAGAGAAAGAGTGGAAGCTTTTGGAAGGGCTGATATTGTGGAGAGCTGATGAAGAATGACTGCAAGACAGAAAGAAAGATGTGATCACATGATGAACAACAAACACATTGAAAACAATGGCAGACAACAACATACTGTAAGTGCAGTATGTATAACATTAAACAGAATGTAATCTTCTGTTGGTGTAGATGCTAGATGCTACAGTTCAGTCAAGATGCTCAGACTGACATTGACATACCTTTGGAAATGTTTGCCTTTGGTCTTTTCCATAAATGCACAATATGGCCCAATTCAGATCCCATGACTGGCGTCCTTTGGTCTTCCCTTTCAGCTGAAACAAAGAGAAATATATACATGTTGAGACAATGTGCTAAAAATAATCTGGAACCAAAATATTTAAGAGGAACGACTGTAAGGAAAGTTATTATCAACAGATAAATAAGGATGTGTGCATTACATCAAATCAGTTATAGCTAAATGTCTTCAACATTACTGAGAAAGATTGAATCATTGAATGATTTGTTCAGACTCCTTGATAACTTCTTTAAGATCAGCACTGGGAGCTTTGAGTTTAAGTTCTCTGTTAATTCTAGCAGCTTTCTGACAGAATTGGTCAAAATTATGATATTATGAAAATGTCATGATGGACCACAGAAAGAGAGAGAGCAAAACTATGTGTAAATTAATTATGGATTACATTTCAGAAAAATAGGAACACGTGATGGCATTTACAAGAGTTGTTTTCTTTAAAGAGCTGCTGGAGTAAGTGATCTCATATAACTACAAGACAGAAAAAAATATTAAATTACAATATTTACAATAATTATAAAATTAATTTATATAATTAAATAATAATAAAAAAAAGTATAAAAGGTGGCAAGCATTGTAATTACTGTGCTTTATAAATAGTACACCGTAAAATCACAGTTAATGGTAAAACTATGCTTACAGTGGTAAAACCATGGTAAATGTTAGGTTTTAACAACAAATACCACAGTAAAACTATGCTTACGGTGGTAAAACCATGGTAAATGTTAGGTTTTAACAACAAATACCACAGTAAAACTATGGTTAATGAGGTAAAACCATGGTAAACGATATGACTGTTGTGCATTGGCTACACAAAATATGGTCAAGCAACAGTTACTATGGTAAAACTATGGTAAATGTGCGGACTTTTACATGATAGCGCTTACCACGTGACACTGGTTTGGTTGATCTGTAAAGCTGTCATTAGCCACGTGAATATAATTAAAACGGTTTTATTTATTTATCTATTTCAAAACAGCAACAGTTAGAAGTTAGCTTAGGCTAATATTAGCAGCTGTGCTAACGCAGCAGCCGACTGTTCTAATTTAAACGCACACGCTTCCATTTTAACACATGACCCCACGTACAGAGACGCAGAAGCAGCGAAACAATTAAAATAATGATCTCATTACAAAAGAAAAGATAATTTGTTGCCTTTCTTACCTGTTTGAAGGTGTATATGCATCAAGTGAACGGAGCAAACCGAGCCTCGCAGGTGACGTCACTGCAGTAGAAGATGCTGCGTGCTATTTGTACGCATCTGCTCTCCACAGAAGTTAATGGGAAGGATTGGCGTATCATATGCACGCCAAATTGGACTTTGGCGTATGTATTACACGCAATTGGAAAGTGCAAAGTCGTGTTATTTATACGCAAATTGATGAGAACGGGTTGGATTTACGAGCTTAAAAACCTGCCTGTGCTGGAACGCAGCATTAATTTGTTTTAATGAGAGAGTTCGTGGAGGTATAGAACTGAAACCGGCACTTTGAGTGGTGAATGGATCGTAACATAGCCGCCTCTGATTGGCCACTGCGATAATGTACCCAGATAGCAAGAACGTTTGGGCCAAATGTGGCTGAAAGCTGTCACGTTTGGCCTAGGTATGGCATGGCTGAGCACATATGGGCCAAACTTGTACCATATATGTTTTGCCATGGCTTTAGAATTGGAGGGAATTTTCATTTGGGTGACTTTTTGTATTAAGGTATATGGCCCATATGACAGTACACAGACAAGAGCCATATCCCAGCAAACACAGTACGTTGTGAGGACGTCGCCAGTTGGTCGTCATTTGGTCAGCGCGACATTACTTTATGACAACGTCGTGAGGACGTTGTGGTAACGTTCCATATTTTTGAATTTTGGCTAACGTCCCAGAAACGTCGTAGGCACGTCCTTAAAAGACGTCGCTGGTTGGTCGCGTGGGAAACGTTATAGCGACGTGGTCAGCAGGTCTCCAACTAACTTTTCATATTATTGCACTACATGTATTAAGCTTATTTTTAAAGCTGTAAACCGTTTTAATAGCCTATAATATGGGGAATATACTGAATTCGTCAAGCATTTTGCATGATGGAATTAATTATTATATAAGTATAACCCGTCATTTAAAATATAGAAATGTTTGTCATCAAATTAATGGCAAAACAAAAACCAAATAGTTTGCTTAGCAAATGGTGATAATTTATGGTTGTGAATGGTTTATTGAAAGGGGGAACGGCACAAATGTTAAGGTTAAAACCATGGTTAAAACCAGCGCACGTCACTTTCTGAGTGCTGCGTAAGTGCGCCGTGCGCGTGTCCGTCATTAACGGTCAACTTCCAGAAGACGGACGAGAAGGAAAAGGTAAGCGCTTAAAATCTACTCTTATTCATAATTTTTTGCTGATATAACTTTAGATGACACGTAAGATAAGTAGTGTTTTGTGTTTTTGGAGGTTTTCTATATTAATTTAATAAATAAATGCCCTGTTTGGTTAATGTTAACGTATAGCTTAGTTCTGGATGCGGTCTGTGGTAACGTTAAGTTAACTTTTAAAATCCTAAATTAAAATGTTATACCTTATTTTTAGTCTAGTTTGAAATTTACCCACGATAGACTATACAGTATTCATTTTTTTTTTATTTTATTATTTTTACTTCTACCATAGTAACGTTGACTGCTTGTCGCTCGCATCTGACTATGCTCATGCTAGCCTAGACATATTGTAAACTTAAATATAAACCACTGATGTTATATAAACTTTTAATTAGACCGAGGCTGCCGAAATCCCATTCAGTGTATGTGGGATTAATAATGTCCTGCTTTCCTGTCGATTAACAGGCCTGTAAATGGTGTAATTTGCTCGTTACATGTTATTGGTTTTTACATACAACATTTTTACATACATAACTTGTATAATTTTTATGCTAGTGACTTTTCATTGACAAACAGATCTGATAGTTTAGTTTTAACAAATATGTATCCAAAAAATTGTTTACTATGTCAAGCAGTGAACCAGTTGAGTCATTCAGTGAGTTGCTTATTAGAAATGATGTTCATTGTTACTATGTAGTAGTTTAAGGATTTTGGCTAAGGTCCCAGAAACGTCGTGGGCACGTCCTCAAAGCTGGTCTCTGGATAATTTTTCATATTATTGCACTAAATGTATTGAGCCTATTTTTTAAGTAGTAGTTTGAATGCTTTATTCATTGTTCATTGTTTTATCAATGTTTTATTCAAAACTAACATACTTTTTTTACTAACAGGTGGAGATAGAGTCTGGGCAGCAGCAACATGACAACCATGATTATGATAGGGATGGGTATCAAGTACAGGTAACTTACTGATTTGGTTCCTGACTTGTTCAGTACCAAAAAATATATATAAAGCAACAGGACTAATGGTGCTGCTATTTGTATTTTAGACACAACCACATGACATTCAAACCATCTCTAAAGTGTATGGCAGAAAGGATCCAGGATCAAGAGATCATCCATCATGAAGACTGTGTTCAAAAGAACCCAGAAAATCATCGGTAAAAAACTAAACCTCATTGTTTCAGTGTCACTCAGGCACAACTATAGATTTAAATTGATTTCAGTGGCTTAAATATTTATATTTCAGGCCTCCCTGACCCTTCTGTTGTCCTGGATGTGAAGACATGCTGGAACTGCATTTTCTCATGGTTAAAGGAGTTGTGCTGCAGTATCCTTCCTGGACCCACACAACAAAATGCTCAGGAGGAGAGACAGGTAATCCACAGGGTTGGATTTATCATTTCAATTACTCATAGCTAGATAGATATCAATTGATAGTCTAATTCCAGAGCCTGTGAATGATTTTGTTTTTTCCTCAGTCAGGAGACATTTTGTGAAATTGTTGATGCTCATATGATTGTCATATGTCATGGTACCTTACAACAGTGGTTTTCAAACCTGGACCTGGGGACACACAGCACTATACATTCTGCACATCTCTCTTTACTGACAGATTTGTTCATGAAGCTCTTTCTTAAGGAGCTGATGATCTGAAGAAGGTGGGTTTAACAAGAGAGACATACAAAATGTGCAGTGCTGTGGGTCACCTGGACCACAATTGTAAACCACTGCCTTCATGAGCACCTCCTGTGCTCCTGATCATTTTTAAACATGTTTAAAAAATATTTGAGTTGGCCTGAATTTGATCAAT
This sequence comes from Garra rufa, assembly GCF_049309525.1. Lineage (NCBI taxonomy): Eukaryota > Metazoa > Chordata > Actinopteri > Cypriniformes > Cyprinidae > Garra > Garra rufa. Next base: position 3,612,587 of record NC_133379.1, read on the forward strand.
GTAAGACTCCCCTATTTCTAAATCATACACAACCACATCACTTTGCTGTGTTTCCCACATGATTTGTTTGAGACTTTGGGGGCTGGACCTTCGTCTGTCTGGGGGCATGGCCTAGTGTACAAAAGTATTGTTGGGGAAAATTCATAAGGGGTGATTTTCATGCTTATGTGAGACCTTTTAGAATACTAGAGATTGTGAAAAACAACCGGTGGTAAAGTGATGACCAGACTCATCTGTGAGAGGGCCTCTGCCTGTGTAGGGAGTTGGGGACTCTATGGCGCCTTAGGGTGACCTTTAGGGTCGCAGGAGGCCTAAAATATAGGCAGAGGAGGCCTGGAAGGGATGATCTATAGAGATGTTTTTCTGTCTTTCTGTCCTTATGGGAGAACACCATCTGTTCTTAGTTTGTAACCTTGAGTGTGAAAAGAGATATAAAGTGGAGGAAAACTCTCCCGCCTTTGTCACACTCGGGCAGGGCACTGTATCTGTTTGACTGTGAACCTTTCTTGCAAGAAATAAACCTTTAAAGCTTTAGTCGATTTGTCTTTATTGACGGAGAGTCTCTAAACAGGAATTTCCTCGACAAACTTGGTGTCAGAAGTGGGATTTCATGGCTGTGTCTTCTGACCTGACAGCGGAACGGTGACCGTACATCCTGAACAATAGACACGTTCAGCCCTAACCCCGACTAGGAATTAAGGGAGACAGGGGCCGATCCGCGGAGGCCAGGGGAGCACCACTGGAATCAAACGAACCAAATCAAGCCTCCAAAACTGAGACTCTCGGTAAGACAAATTGATTTTCTTTTTTTTGGGGAAAAAAGTAAATTGAAAGTAAATAGGTAAATTTGGTAAAAGGGAATGAACCATACTGACAATTGACAAGGGTTACACTGACGGCAGCTGAGGGATCTCAAAAGAGAAACTAAGGTTGTGGCAGGAGGTGTAACAGGTCTATGCGAGACGTACACCGAAGGCAGCCAAGACATCTCAAATCGGGAGATTGAGGTTGTAGCGGTAGGTGTACTGATCGCAACCCTGCAGCAAGACGCTTTGAGGGTAGACCAGAAGCGGCGAAGCTTCAACCCGTCCAGTCTTGGGTGAAGGATTGGTCCTGTCGGAGACGTCTGACAGGGAACAGGGCGCGCGCCCGCCTAGGGATACGGTCAAAAGTCAGTATGGGGAAAGCCCAGAGCAAATTTGGGAAATATGACACCCCAGTATTTAGTAAAATGAAGAAGTCGGCTGGTGAAAGATGTATGAAGGACATAGGAAAGTTGATTATGTATCATGAGTTTCCTAGGGAGGGAACCTTGAGTGTTGTGAAGCTGAAAGCAGTGAAAGAGTCAGTAAGGGAGGGCAGTGAGGTGCCAAAGAAATGTTGTAAGAGGCATGTGTGTAAGGAATGTGAGGAGACGGTGAATTGTTGGCTTAGGGAGGCAGAGAGAAGAGAAAGAAGAGCCTTACAAAAAGCAATGAGAGGGAGTGAAACGAAGATCGGGAAAAAACAGACAATAGTAGAGGATAATGAGGAAAAGATCGATAGAATGTTGAAGGAATTAAAAGTGAGTGAAGAGGAAATTAGGGAATTAAAAGAAGGAAGAACATTTGCATTAATCACAAATACTAATATGTCTGATGTTTCTGTCTTTAAACATGTTCCACCGCCGTACAATGTCCATCACTACCCGGTGGCCGAGCTGCGCGCTTTGAAAGTTGATCCCGACCTCGACTGCTCCCCTCCGAAACACCCTACAGCACCGCAAGAAGAAGCAGCAGCATGTGGAGCTGAGCCAGACGCACTGCCCGAAGAGACTCTAGAGGGTGACAAGCTGAGCACCGAACTGTTAAGGTTTTGTGAAGAATTCAGCCCGACGATGCTAGAGCTAAGGAGACTTTTGCTGTCAAAGCTGGGGCCGACGAACTGGTACAAGATCAGGGGCAGAGTGCCAGAGAACGATTACAGAAGGAAGAGCAGCGACTGCGATGATCCTGCAAATTATGCATACCGGAGAGATGTGGACAGGGTCGTTGACACCATCAAAGACACGTTTCCGATGCAAATCGACATGTCCAGAGTCAGCCGATGCCAGCAGGAGAAAGATGAAAGGGTCGATGAGTACTACTGCCGCCTGCACGAGGCATTCAACCAATTCTCAGGGCTGACTGAACCGGCGGACAGAGGTCAAGAGCCGGGGAGATGGGAGAGTCATTTGAGAAATGCCTTCCTGGACGGACTGAGACCGGACATTGCAGAAAAGGTAAAAATTTCCTGCATTGAGTTCAGAGAAGCAAGATTGGCCACAGTTTTGATTCACGCACGGCACGCTGATAAGCTGCGGAGAGAGAAGAGTGAGAAGAAACAGGCCAGAATGGACAGAGATCTACAGCTGAGTTTGGCGAAGATAGCCACAGGTGCGCGAAGAAAGAACCGCAAAGGCTGGGCCAGAGGAAAAAAGGAGAGAGGCCCAGCGAAACCTCAGCGCAAGTGGAGCTGCTGGATATGTGAGACCAACGACCATGACTTCAGAGGCTGCTCCAAATGCCGTGCATGCAAACAGGATGGACATTGGGCTGAGAATTGCCCCAAAGCGAAGAAGCAAGAGGGAAAATGGATCGGACTGATGCCAGGAGGGGAACGGGGAGCAGGAGGGGGAGGAGGAGACGAGCGAGCGGCCACAAGTAAAGGGAAGTGAATATAAATCAATTACACACACATATGCATACGCATACAAATACACTGATGTACTGACTGCTCTTTGCAATGAAGAAAAGCTTGCTTTCCTGTGTCTGTGTCTGAAATGAATGATGATGCTGTTGAAAAACAGCATGCTATGTATAAGTCTGGCCAAAAATATTCACTGATAGTTCAGGGAAAACAAATTGAATTTTTAGCTGATTCAGGGGCTACAAGATCAACCGTGCGGCTATGTGACTTACCATGTGTACCAGGGCTAACAGATCAATTTTCTGGGTCTCTCTGTGCGTCAGGACGTACAATGTCTGAGAGATTTACAGAACCATTAATTTGCGAAACAGAAACAGGAAGGGTGCTAAAACATGCATTCTTGCTTTCAAAAACTTGTCCCGTACCCATTTTAGGACGAGATCTGATGTGCAAACTGAATTTGAGGCTCATTGCTGAATCTCACGGGTGGTGTCAGATGTGTAAAAAGAGATGAGCAATGGAGCTGTTTGCACGAAGAGTGTCAATGGGCTTACGAATGGCACATCATAAATCATGATTGGGCTACAATGATGTGCGAAAAAGCTAGGGAATGTGTAACATGCTCTGAGGCAGAAATAGTGGCACCTGATGATTTGCATTGTACGTCACATGTCGTAGTGGAAAGGGATGAAAACTACGAAAAAGATTGGATTGAGCAGACTTGTGCAGAGACTCTGAGTTTTAACAAAATGTGTTGGCGAAAGGATGTGTGTGCGTTGGCAGCATGCCTTTCAGAGGCGCAGTCTAAACAATGTACAGAGCAGACAGTTCCACATTTGTCGTTAGCGAAGGCTGAAGGACAGGCTTGGGCAGAGGTTGGTTCGTTTATAAAACAATGTGTCGATAGTTTAGACTGGAGAGAAATAGACTCAGGATTGAAACACAGTGAGACTTTGAAAGCATTTATGATGACAGTTGAATGCAAAATTGAGGTTGAAAGAATTATAAGACCAATTCTAAATGACAAAACTGACTGGGAGAATCAGTGCATGGTAAATGTTTACACCTCAGATATGCACCCTGCTTTGGCAGAGGTGCCTTCTAAATTCTGGGCAAAACACAAATATGATGTGGGCTTGGTTAAGGGATGTAAACCGGTTGTGATCACTCCAAAATCTGATTACAGACCATGTCAACACCAGTACCTCCTGAAAAAACCAGTGTTTGAGGCACTATTGGAAAAAGGTGTAATAATGCTATGTAATGATTTTTCCTGTGAAAAAAGTGGCGCTTTGTCCACGATTTAAAAGTAAATGCAGTAAACGCAGCTGTCAGAAAAAGAGCTCCATTAGTGCCAAATCTATATGCATTTTTGTTGCAAAATTTCACAAGATGTGACATTCTACTCAGTGGTAGACTTGCCTGGAGCCTCTGACCCTGACAGCTGGAACTGCTGTATTTCGATATGTAGCACACTGTCAAAAGCTACAGTTTTAAACTAAAAGTTTACATTTTTTTAAGACATGTCATACACCCAACAGCAAATCCCTGTCTGAGAATAAAAATAAAAAAAACCCAAATGTTGTCATTTTTGGGAGTGTGTTCATGTTGCAGAACATTCATCCCTAACTATGTGAGTATTGAACAGCCCCTGTGAGCCCTAACTCTAGGGAAGGGGTTGAGATCATGCAACAAGATTGAGGGGCCAGGGGAGGCGGCCGAGGCATTCCTGAACATAAAGTTTCAGCTGTCTCTGGCGCCAACTTTGGACCTACAGGTACCAACTAATTCTTTTTGTTGAGATGGTGGATGAGAAAATGGGTTTATGACCTCTGTTTTATTGCAGTATCATGGAGACAGACTGTGACCTGTGGCCTATTTTTTTCAAACATGCTAAAACTAGTAGTAACAGGCCTGCCTAGCTGTCTGAGGCCAGTGGCATCTGCTGAGAAGGCCTTAATGACATCTAGAGATTTCATAGGGTATTATGACCTGGCATTGATTGTCTGGCACACAGCGTCCATGATTCTGCATGAACAGAAAACATTGCATATATTGACGGCTCAGTGGTCGTGATACCACACTATCTTGCTCGATACTTCGAGAATAGCGTTAAACGTTGCACAACCTTGAATCCTGCCACCCTCCTTCACACAGAGGAGGATGGATAGGAACAACTGTTGTTTGACTGTGTTTGATCAAGTGAGTACGCTACGTCCAGATCTTTCTGATGTACCACTTGAAAACACGAAATGTCCTCTTTGTGGATGGTTCGGCGTTCAGAGATCCACAAACAGGTCAGAACAAAGTTGGCTATTCTGTGACGATGAGTTTGAAATTGTGACATTTGGCTCGTTGCCATAAAACTATTCAGCACAAGCAGCAGAGCTTGTGACTGTAACAGAGGCGTGAAAACGAATAAGTGCGTTACGTGGTATTCAAACTAGCGTTACGATTTTTTAGTCTTTTTAAGATTTTGGAGCACTGTGGAAACAGAGCATTTTTAAAATTTAGATGGGCGCCCAATAATTCATGCTCCCCATTTAGGCAGCTTCATTAGAAGCAATTTTGCTGCCTGACAAGATACCCATTTGTAAATGTGCAGCACACACAAATAACAAAGATTTTGTATCCACAGGAAACGTCAGAGCGGACGCGACAGCGAAGGTCGCTGTGGCTAAATAGCCAAAGAAACAGAATGTACTTTGTTATCTGAAAATAACGATAATACTTTCTTCTTGTTTACAGAACATGCAGACTTTTGCTTTAGGGACAGAGAGAAACCTGTGGAGGAAGTCTGGCTGGACGTTGTTTGGGAAAGCTGTGATGGCAAGCCTTGTTTACCCCGACACTTCTTTCCTCACTATGCAAAAAATGATGCATGGGTTGGACCAAGCATCAGAAGGGGGAATGGTAGCACAGATGAAAGAATTGTGGTCACAAAGGGGTTAACAAAATTTTGTGGAAATTTTTTGTAAAAGATGTGTAATTTGGAACAAACATAATGTGGCAAAAGGGATAAAAATGTCCCGAGCATCTCAACCACCACCAGCAGACTCATTTGGTGATGGTTTTCATTAAATTGACCCCATGTGGGGGGGGGAAGTACTGCTTGGTGATGATCGACATGTGGTCCAAATAGGTGGAAGTTTTTCCAGTCCCGAAACAGGCAGCAGCTGCAGCAGTAGAAAAGGCTGTGTTGACTGAAATAGTCCCGAGATGTAAAAATCCATGGGGAAAATAGCTCAGACAATGCCACACATTTTGTTAATGAGGGAATAAAACAAAATGGTCAAATTTGTGAGGAAACTGGACTTACATGGGTTAAGGTGCTTCCCATTGTTCTTGGATACAAGATATGGGAATAGAAGGGGGGCAAACAACAGCTGCCATCAACAGGATCATGTGAGCATGAGATGTTAGGTTGTTGCAAAGAAATGTCTTCTCTGTTGTCTAAATGTCTGTGTACAGGTGAAAGCTGCTTAAGGAAAGGGTGCTGAAAGTTCCTTGCACAACATCAAACCCGGTGATTTCGTGGGATTTCATGGGGGAGGAGATCTGAGGAATGAGTAAAAGGTGGCTGGGCCGTTCAAGGTGTTCCTAACTACCCACACAGCTGTGAAGGGAGCTGAAAGAGCCACGTGGATTCATGCCAGCCACTGTAAAAGGTCCCATCTACATCCTAGGAGGAGGAGCGGATGGAGTAAAGAGATTCGAGGCAGATGTCAACAAATGCCAGAGTCCGGTTCAAACAACAAGTGCTTGTATCAGTGAAAGAGAAAGGGTGACTGGAAAGCAGTATGGAAGCAGCCTGCATACAAGTTAAAGCTTATTGTTTGATTTCAAGACTAACATAATTACTGACATGAGAAGGGCCGTAAAAGAGCCCACGAGTATACAACTCATGATTTGAATGGTTAGCACATCTGAGGGGAAAATGGGGATACTAACTGTTGTGTCTATAATGTATTTTTCAGCTTGTTTCCAGCTCAGTACAGAGACTGGTGACATCTAGCGTCTCACCGAAAATGGTGAAGATACATGTGGGTGATGAAAATGTAGTGGTAGGTTTTTGATTTGGCGACAATTATTAGTGACGATGACAGTAGTAGTGGAACTTATAGTGAAATGAATTAAGACGAGACAAAGAATAAAGAATACGAGATGAAATGACGAGGGTTTAAAGCAGGACATTGTCCGTGTTACGAGACAATGCACCAAGACGAAGGGTTTGCCCGTATTCATGTCTGAAACTATAATGTATGATTGGCCAACAAAAGGGGAAGATCCCAAACAAAAAGCATTGATATGTTTTAAGCTTCTTTAAACTTAAGAGAATGATCATTTGTACGAAAATCAGAAGTGAAGAGTATAAATGTGATGTGATGGCTTAAGTTTGCTATTTTTGTATTATGAATTGTACTGCATGTGTTAGGAAAATGTAATCTTAGAAATATATTACCAGTAGTGATGAAGTTTTGAGTTTCATATGAGTAACATCTCTGTTTGGTATCTGAGGAGTGACTGAGGGTCTGACCCATGTCAGGAATGCAATAACAGTGTTTATTCGTTTAGCCCGGCTTCCAGAGGGCAAATGTGAAGGTGTGAAAGTATGTTTTAATTACCAGTAAATGATTAAGAGTGATTAGCATAGTAATGAATTTTCTAATGACTAAGATTAGTAATCAATAAATGATAAAAAGGGGGAATTGTTGGGGAAAATTCATAAGGGGTGATTTTCATGCTTATGTGAGACCTTTTAGAATACTAGAGATTGTGAAAAACAACCGGTGGTAAAGTGATGACCAGACTCATCTGTGAGAGGGCCTCTGCCTGTGTAGGGAGTTGGGGACTCTATGGCGCCTTAGGGTGACCTTTAGGGTCGCAGGAGGCCTAAAATATAGGCAGAGGAGGCCTGGAAGGGATGATCTATAGAGATGTTTTTCTGTCTTTCTGTCCTTATGGGAGAACACCATCTGTTCTTAGTTTGTAACCTTGAGTGTGAAAAGAGATATAAAGTGGAGGAAAACTCTCCCGCCTTTGTCACACTCGGGCAGGGCACTGTATCTGTTTGACTGTGAACCTTTCTTGCAAGAAATAAACCTTTAAAGCTTTAGTCGATTTGTCTTTATTGACGGAGAGTCTCTAAACAGGAATTTCCTCGACAGTATGTACTGTACATTTTAAACTAATTTTTTTCTATCTGGTGCACTTTGTATTAAGAGCTCCAACCCATGCTTAGTGTGGAAATTTAACAAAGAAAAAAAGTCAATGCAAATGACGTATCCCTCTTTTTGGTTATTGTGGACTCTTAAGAGTTTCATGAATAAGTTTTAAGCTAAATCTCCTTGCCAGGACACCTAATAGTAAGATCAAATTCTCTGTGAACATGGCCACAGATTGTGCCTTTCCTTTAGAAGCTGGAGAATAACTTAAGATTTTAAAAGGAAGATTTGCAGTTTTATACAAACTTATTCAAACTGTCTATAAAATTAATTGGTTAATTAGTTTTATTTATATTTTATGTGGATTCAAGGGAAAGGTGAAAAATGAGAAGGCCTAGGAATGACTGAGGAAGGCAGCCGTGAGGAAAATGAAGTAATCATCAGAATGTAAGTTCTTTGCAATCTGTGCATTGTTTATTACAAGGTGTGTTTTCATTTAAATTCAAAGCTGAATTTTCAGCATCAGTACTCCAGTTGTAAGTGTTCAAAATCATTCTAATATGCTGTGTTGCCCAATTTAGTTGTGTACACTAGGTTGGAGTCACTTAAGTTTTTTTTTCTTTATGAAGACCTTAATAGCAAGGATGCATTAAACTGATCTGAAGTGGTAGTAAAAACATTTATAATGTTACAAAAGATAAAAAAATAAAAAGGTTTTAAACCTTAACTATGTATTCATAAAATTATCCTAAAAAAAATCACAGTTTACACAGAAATATTAAGTAGCACAACTGTTTTCAACATTGATAATAATCAAAAATGTTTCTTGAGCATCAAATCATATGAGAATGATCATGTGAAACTGAAGACTGGAGTAAAGGCAACTGAAAAATTCACCTTTGCATTTGAAATGCATTTTAAAGTGTATTTGAAAAACAACAGAAAACATATTTTAAATTAAAATATTTCACAGTATTATTGTTTTGTATTGTAAGTTAAATATAAATATAGCTTTGGTGTGCAGAAGAGACTTCTATCGAAAAACATGAAAAAAAAACGGAAAGACTGCAGATTTTGACTTGTTGTGCGTACATACAGTAGCAACATTAACAAGGTGATTCTCCCTTTCAGCTGCCAGAGAAGGATATTGACAGTACAGCCTCAGGATAGCGAAGAGGAAGAAAAACACCTTTGACATAATTTTCTCATACATTTGCCATGTGTTATAATAAAAACAATAAACCTGACTACAATAATATGGTCAATTTTATTAAAAGTTTCAAGTTTGCAAAGAATCTGGAGTATGTGGCACTGCATTAGAGGTACTCTTTGCTGAATAAGACCAAGTGCTGAGCAGGAACCTTATTCTTTAGCAAAACTCCTCATCAACTCTCCAAGAGTAGATCAAGAGTGAAGTGTCACCCTCCTATCCTTTCCTCAGAAGAGAGTACCTTCTGCTGCTGTGGTAAGAAAGACATTCTTCTTTTTCTCTCACAACTGTCCAGAACCTAAATTCTCAGCAAAGAGTCTTCTCCACAGCTGGGGGACAGAGATCTCAGATTTTTCTGAAAAGTCAACAGGCTCATTTTCTGTATGTTTTTTGGGTGGGCCTAATACAGGGGAGATGTAATCTCTACATTGTTATATTAACATGTTCTTACTGTTTATTAATGTTTCTATTTTCTTTATTTCTGTTATATTCTGAGAAGAACTATGGTCCTTTTGGTAATTGTTTAGGTTTTGCTTCTGATAGTGAAGCAGTATTAAAGCACATCACCACCAGATATTTGTAGCTAGCAGTGTCATGATTGGGGCTGTGGGGTTTCCCTCAGCCACCTGAGGTCGCTTTCCTGCACTGCACTCCTTGATTGTCACTTGTCTTTGTCATTAGCACTAATCACCCACATCTGGTCACTATCAGGACTATAAGTACCCTTCACTGCTCATTCTGCTTTATGTCTGCATTGTCTCGTGTTTGGTTTGTTTCTGTATTCTCTGATCTTTGCTTATGTTCTAGATTTTGGTTTATTTGTGATTAAGTTCTTAGTTTGTGCCGTGTTGGCCTTTTGTTTGTTTATTTTGTGTTATATCTTTATTAAAACTATTCTTACCTGCATTTTGGACCCAGACCTCCTGACTCACCCGTGACAGAATGCAGACATCACTGATGGGTCCAGCGGGGAGGATTTTTTTTGAAGAGGCGGCGGACGCACGTTTGGGGCCGGCGACCATCCGCTCTGTTCCTGACACTGCCGGGATGTCCTTCGAGGCGGCGTCGGCCAAGCGGTTTGAATTCATTTATGCCTGCTTGGCCAGCGCCGAGGCTGCACGGAAGGGTCCCTGCTTTGCGGCGGGGGCGGAGACGATCTTTCGCGGGGAGGCTGCAACGTCCGCTATTCCCGTGCCTGAGGCTGCAACGTCTGCTATCTCCCTGCCTGAGACGACAACATCCGCTATCTCCGTGCCTGAGGCGGCAACATCCGCTATCTCCGTGCCTGAGGCGGCAACATCCGCTATCTCCGTGCCTGAGGCGGCAACATCCGCTATCTCCGTGCCTGAGACGACAACATCCGCTATCTCCGTGCCTGAGGCGGCAACATCCGCTATCTCCGTGCCTGAGGCGGCAACATCCGCTATCTCCGTGCCTGAGGCGGCAACATCCGCTATCTCCGTGCCTGAGGCGGCAACATCCGCTATCTCCGTGCCTGAGGCGGCAACATCCGCTATCTCCGTGCCTGAGGCGGCAACATCCGCTATCTCCGTGCCTGAGGCGGCAACATCCGCTATCTCCGTGCCTGAGGCGGCAACATCCGCTATCTCCGTGCCTGAGGCGGCAACATCCGCTATCTGCCTGCCCGAGGCGGCGACGTCCGCTATCTGCCTGCCCGAGGTGGCAACGTCTGCTATCTCCGTGCCCGAGGCGGCGACGTCCGCTATCTCCCTGCCCGAGGCGGCAACGTCCGCTATCTCCGTGCCTGATGTGGCGACGTTCGCCGTCTCCTTGTCTGACGCGGCGACGTCCGCTATTTCCCTGCCTGATGCGACGACGTCCGCTAACTCCGTGCCTGACGCTGTGACGTTCGCTATCTCCTTGCCTGAGGCTCCGCTGGCGGCAAGGCATGCTTGCGGGACCCCGCTGCACGGTCCTGGCCCGCCATCCCTCCCCCTGACTTGCCTTCCTCCGTACCTCCTCCCTCCAGACTTTGGGAACGTCTGGAAGCCGTTCCGTAGGGAGGGGGTACTGTCATGATTGGGGCTGTGGGGTTTCCCTCAGCCACCTGAGGTCGCTTTCCTGCACTGCACTCCTTGATTGTCACTTGTCTTTGTCATTAGCACTAATCACCCACATCTGGTCACTATCAGGACTATAAGTACCCTTCACTGCTCATTCTGCTTTATGTCTGCATTGTCTCGTGTTTGGTTTGTTTCTGTATTCTCTGATCTTTGCTTATGTTCTAGATTTTGGTTTATTTGTGATTAAGTTCTTAGTTTGTGCCGTGTTGGCCTTTTGTTTGTTTATTTTGTGTTATATCTTTATTAAAACTATTCTTACCTGCATTTTGGACCCAGACCTCCTGACTCACCCGTGACAAGCAGGTGTTTCATACACAGGACACTCAGAAAACAAATTAACTTAAAGTAATACAGAAATCACTACTGAATTGTTTCTATCTTTGTATCAGTATTTTTGTACCAAATTAGGGGAGTTCTGTTAATAAGAGTACTCATAATTATTACTCTACTATACCCATCATTAATTAAATATTTAATTTTTTTCAGTAAAAGTAAAACATTTTAATCAGTAGTTGTATCATTCTTTACTTTGTACTTTATGTGATGGTTTGAATTATCTGTGTGAATGTCTTGCCAGCACTTTACATGGTTAAATAATAGGTGTCATGTTTAAAATGCAATGGCTTAGTATATGTAGAAAATAACACTGAATAAATTGTGATTTAATAAATGAATGCACTGTTTTTGCTAATTTTCTGTTGGAATTTAATGATTTTGTATTGGTTTGCATGTATGCAGTGAATATATTCACTAAAAAACTACAACAATTTGAAAACATAAGAACTTAGTGGTTTTTTTTACAGCAGAAAATGTTTGAGTTTGTCATTATATACTGATTTCAAGGTGGTAGTAGCACATCCTCGGACAGGACTAAAGGTGAGAAGCAAATATTAAAAATACTGGGAAGGTGCTAGTTTGGTCGTTAGGACGTACTTGCCACGTCCTAGCAACGTAACACGATAACGTCGCTACGACGAATATGGGAATCACAAAGTTACGTCGCTGGTACGTTATTTGGAACGTCGCCGCGACCAATGTGGTCCTTTATAGTCACGTCCTCACGACGTGCCAGGTTGGTCGTGGAGACGTACTCACCACGTTCCAGCAACGTACCAAATAACGTCGCTACGACGAATATGGGAATCACAAAGTTACGTCGCTGCAACGTTATTTGGTACGTCGCTGCGACGAATATGGTCCGGTCCAGTAACGTCATCACGACGTAACTGTGTTAGCTGGGATTTGGCTAGGCTATGGCACATCCTGAAATATCCCTGCAAACATGCCCCTGCGGGGCCCATGCTGGCTTTTTGCGGGCACAGTGGGCTAGTGGCAGCCCACACCAAAACTAAACAGGCCCAGTGCAGGCTTGCCCACGCGAGGCCCACAGCTTTGGGCTCACCGCGAGCTGTCTGTGAGCAGCCCACACTAGCGGGCTGCCCACATTAAGCCCATGATGACCCATTGTGGGCCAGCCCGTTCGGGCCCATTCAGCTTTTGTACCTTTGGGCCCATGCAGGTTTTGTTTAGGTAGCCCACTTTCATTAAGTTTTGGCTGATTTAAAAATTGAATGTGAAATTCAATAAAACCTTCCATTAATAACTCTGCTTAGAAGGAATAAAAAGAAAAAATCTGTTATTTGCATTGGATTGTGTCTACAAGACAACGCATGATCCTTTTAATTTATTTGAGAAGGTCAAAATGTAAAGTTATTGATGGTACAGAGATATGAAGAAGTTATAACTAGTTTTTATGATATCCATCACTCAGAGTTAGTTTAGAAACTTCTCTCTTCTTTTTGTCTGTTTTTATACAATTTCCCATAGACGTATAGGCCTAATGCCATTTATATCATTCTAATATAGCTAAACATTTTCAACAATAAGAATTACATTAAACTGAAAGTAAAGACAAGTTCACATGACTAATAACACCTCAGTCAAGTCAAATAAATGTTTATCCGTTATAGTTGCTTTTCACACCATTGTCTACAGCACTCAAAACAACATCGGAGATTATAAATTTAACTTTAGGCTATACATTCATTTTAAAAATATTTACAAGGAAAATTCATAACACATTTTGTGTTACTATACAGACAAATATTATGCTTAACTGGTTGTGTTAAATACATTCAAGCAGTAGGCTACACATTGAAATAAAATGTATATTTATTTTGCTTAAAGTCAAAGGGCGATGTATTTATGTAGTTTATCATGTGGCCAATATAAAATAAGCGCGGGTGAAAATACTGGATTTCGGCAATACGTGCTGCGAGAGCTTCGGCGCGCACGGCGAGCCTGCGCAGTGACGTTCTTTTTCAACTGTCGCTCAGTCAAACATGTCAGATAATGCGACCGTCTGCCTCAGGTAAGTGAAAATAATTAAAACACTTATATAGTAGTAATTTTCCCCCACCTTGCTAACGATTGTTTTGTGTTAGTAGTCCAAGAAGTTGTTGTTGTATTTTTTATTATGTTGTCTCCATGTTTCGTGCCGCAAATACACGGCTGGCATGTTAACTAAGTGTCCTCTTAGTTCTATAGCCCGCATTTGGCACGGTTTTTGTAAAGCTGTGTTGACAGAATGAGATAGGGCCGATTGCAGAACAGCAGAACCATACGTCACAGCAGTCAGACGGCAGCAGCGCCACGGCAGCAGGCTCAGCCAGTAGTGGGCGGAGTCTCCGTCTCAGATCGAAAGTGGGTGAAAATAATGAAGTTAAAGTTAAAGTTTTTAATTTATATGTATATACATATAAATATAAATAAATATATATATATATATATATATATATATATATATATATATATATATATTAGTCGACTAATTTTTTATTTATTATTTTCTCATCAGTTAATGAATTATTTAGTTAGACTCCATAAATAATAACAGTAACTTCTGCTGTTAATCTTTTGATATTTTATTAAAATGTTTTCTCATATTTTTTGCTGTCTTAAACAGTATAAATTGAGTACAAAGCTCAAAGCTCAAACAAAAAACTTGAGCAATAGAATGTTTTTATTTATTTAGTTAAACTACATTTTTTACCTAATCATTTCAGTATTAACCAATTTTTCATTGTACATAAAACCATGTACTATACACTATATGCATCAGAAATTAGATTTTCCAAAGAAATATTACAAAATCAAACAAAAGATATAGAACGTACACATTTAACAACAATAATAACCACACATTAATCACCTTAATTAATCAATTATTAATCAAATTAGTTTAAACCTAAAATAAATCAAAACTCTTTAAACACACAATTAATCCAGAGGCATGATTTGTTCACACACTCATTAAGGAAATGTCCATATCATTCAAGTGAAACATGAAGGGCTCTTTGGCCAGCAGACTCTCATCATTTTTTTCTGCCATTATAAAAGTCCGTTGGTCGCGCATATCCGCCATGTTTGTAGTTTTTTACACTTTTTATGCGTGTTTGTAGTTCTAATCAAATCCTCGTTCACCGCGCAATGTGTTGTGGGCAATATAATAGCCGTTAGAGTGCGCATTGATCTGTACTTCGAATTTTGAAGTTAACGAAGTAGACCATCCGGAAATCTTTGGAATACTTTTTAGGACATACTAATTCTATTTTCGAATACTATTTAGGACGGATAATTTGCGAATTGGGACCTGATTGGGCCGCAGCAAGAGACTCCGCCCACTACCGGCTGAGCCTGCTGCCGTGGCGCTGCTGCCGTGTGACTGCTGTGACGTATGGTTCTGCTGTTCTGCAAGAAAAAATTCTAATTCCAAATTTGGCAGAATTGATAATACATATTAAGCGAAAGATACTTATATTGAACGTTAAGTATGAACTCATAACCTCCCCGTCCCTTTACAATTAACTGTACAATGAAATGTTTCATAAACAACGTAATGAACCTTGCACGCCATTTTGTGCTAACGTTAGCTGACGAGTCACTGACTATTTAAAATGTACATTTTTGTTATGCACTGTTATTTGTTTTCTCATTGTCCGGTCTATAAATGTTTTTTTTTTTTTTTTTTATTTAGATGATGGATGTCGAGGAACAAATTTTAGTTAATCTAACAATTTTGGACAGGGTGCTTGCAACTGTCTTCAGATACTACTACAACTAGATTGCTTACACTGCTTGAAGAAAACGCCCCTACAATCCTGAGAGAACACGAAGAGACAAAGACACTGTCTATTTCCTCAAGAAAGTTTCTTGTCAAGGTTGCTGTCAGTGACCTTGTTGAGAAACATGGATTGTGAGTATATGTGGTTGTTTTTTTTTGTCATTGAACTTTTTTTATTTTGAACTTTTATACCCCACACAACATGAAATTCACAATACAAAAACAACATTCAGGAAAATAATGAAAACCAATTATAATAAAAATAATAACAAAACAACAATTATAACATAAATATTAAATATAAAATAATGCAACAGACAGCCAAAATGACAACCCTTCAATTTTTCCTTTACATGCTCTCCAAATAATGTAAAAAGCTACCCCATTTCTGAGTGAAAGTATGGGTGGAGTCCTGAAGTCTTGCCAACATGCGTTCATATGATGCAGTAGAAGTCATTAGCTCAATCCAATCCTTAAAAGAGGGAGTGTCAGAGTTCTTCCAATTTCGCAGCACCAGTCTCGCAGCCATAATACATCCTGCAACAACTAGCCCAGCCTGTGCTTTAGATATCCCCTTCCGTAGAGTGAATGTATCACCAAGAAGACAAACTCTTGGTGAATAAGGTAGAGATTGTCCCAGCCATTTCTCAAGGTTTTGAATAACTCTTGTCCAGAATGGAGCCACCAAATGACAGTCCCACATTAAATGTAAGAAGGTGCCCACAGAATGACCACACTTCCAACAGTGGTTATTTTGCATTAATCCTAGCCTATGCAGTCTTACTGGGGTCCAGTAATATCGATTAATTATCTTGTAATGTATGAGTTTACTTCTAACATCTCTCACAGGACCCCCTATACCAGAAACTACTGCTAGTATATGTGGTTGTTTATAAGATGTAAGGTGTATTTGTTTGCAAATTAAATTACATTGTATTTAAATAAATTAAACATGTACTAAAACAGTTAACGTTATACATAGTAAATAAGGTTAATTTAATAAATAACTTTAACAGTCTAAAGTACCAGTGTTATATATATATATATATATATATATATATATATATATATATATATATATATATATATGTATGTATGTGTTATATTTTTGTGTTTGTTAATGTTTGTGTTAGAGCCATTTTTGCAACATTTTTTATTGAACTTTTTTTTTTCAGCTATCCATCTGGTACAGAAAAGCTAGCACTAGCAAAGGAGATTGTGTCATTGTTCCCCTTGTTAAGGATTCAAGTGTTTGGTGAAAATGAGGGACAGGTAAGGATGTTTTTACATTATAAAATGAATTACTTAGCAATGTGAATGTAAACTGCTCAAGTATATTTGAATCCAGCTTAATTCTATTTTTGCATTACTCATGTCAGGAGCATTTTTTTGATGGGCCATCACACAGTGGCTTCATAGAAATGAGACTGCGGAACATCAGACGGAAGATTCAACAGAACCAGCGGATGTACAGTTTGAAACGTCGCCATTGTACACTGCAACCTTCTTTGCCAAGTCCAGAAGAAACAGTGCCAAGTGAGTGGTTGACCCTGATAAAGAGGATGCGACCGTCACCAGATAATTCATCATCAATAAAGACTGCAATTGACCAAACCTTCAGTTACAAAAGGAGATGGATAGCGACAAAATCCCAAACTGTTGCTGAAATCTTCAAGAAATATCCCAGATTTCTTGACATGCCTGCCTTGGTAATAGACATGCTCAACTAAAAGAGAACTTTACACAAACTTGTAATTCATAATTGCAATACTGATATTTATTTGTTTCTGTTGTTTTTTTTGCATTGAAGATGGACATTGAATTTTCCAAGCTCACGACACAGATGGGAAAGAAGATATGTGTATCCGGAAATTGGAAGGGACCATAATTCCAAAGCTCAAGGAAATAGCATCCTTGGAGAAGAAAAATGACATCAGACACTTGCTGGAGGAAGCCAACAATCAGCAAGATGGTATGATTTTCTGCCTCAATGTCTGTTGCATGTGCACACATTTCTAAACCTAGTTTAAATGAGAAAACTTAATGTAAATTTTAATGTTCAATTCATGATATAATAATTTTTGCATGTGATCTGCATCTTCACTTCATCAAGATGAGCTGTGCTACACCATGTTGAAGATCCTCATTCATCTTCTTCCACCCACAGCATCTGGGAGAAGTGTTGCTGGCAGTAAATGCTGTATGAACTCTGCAGTCTCGGACCTGTTGGAGCAAGTGCCGGTATGCTTTTTTTTTTTTTTTTTTACTGTGTTAGCTTGTGATAAACAACATTGCCTCTCATGCAGCAACATTTTCTGATGCTTTTCTTTGTTTCATTTCTGTAGGCTGGTACCAATGTGACGACCTTGCTCAGTGAATCCATGAAAGGGTCCCTGAAGTCAGCCCAGTCGCAGTTGGTTTCCATCGGTTCTCTAGGACATGGAGCCCAGTACGTAATTGTGGCAAAGAATGATTCTTTTGCCCTTCCACTTGATCTTGAAAGCCTGACCTGTGCTGTAGACAGACTTTTCAAATTCTTCTGGCTGTGCAATCTTCAGTATTTTTTTTTGAGTATATATATGATTAATGTGATGGTGTTCATTATTCTTAACATCCTATTCACCGAAACCATCCCAATGCATTACAAATTCAGTTATACTTTGATGATTTGGAAACAACAAATCCTCTTGGATCAAAAACTAAGATTCATAAATGGGGGCCGTTTACTTTGCGTTACGAAATGTGCCTTCAGAGTACAATTCTGTACTTTCCAATATTCATTTATGTGATATGTTCATTATTTTATGTATGTTTTTTTGATTTAGTTATTTCATATACAGTACATTTGATTAGTTAATGATTACTAATCATTTACAAAACATGACTGCGTTTGATAAATGTTTAATAAATTGGTACATTTTTGTGTATGTTTTGCTCACATCAGGTGCACAGTGGTTAAAGACTCCATGTGTTTCAGAGAAGACAGCTGTCGTACACACTCTACACTAACTACACACTACAGTGTTCAGCGCCTGTTATAGATGATGTGTAAACGCATGAATAAATCATTTACAACACTTTCTGCATCCCCTAAATCTAAAGTGTTAACTGTTCATCACTTGTAAATGTGTTACACATCATTCATGGGTACGATTCGTTGATCTTATGCCTTTTTGATTCTTGAAGTGGTAATCTACGAATGATGTGTAACATTTACAAGTGATGAATAGTTTACACTAGATTAGGGGATGCAGAAAGTGTTGAAAATGCTTTATACATGCTTTACACATCATTGTGTAGATAACTGTTACTTACAAATGATCTGTAAGTGTATTTAAGGCATTTACAACACTTTCTGCTCCCTCTAATTGCTACATACATACAAAAAAAATAACAATTTATTAAACATTTATGAAACGCATATTCATGCTTTGATTAGCTAATCATTAACTAATCAAATGTAAATGACTTTACCTGAATCTAAAACATACATACAATAATTAACATATCACTTTTTAATCATTTATGAACGCATAGTCATGTTTCATAAATAATTAGTTAATCATTTACTAATCACTAGTAAATGACTTGTAATGGAATTTACAAAGCATACGAAAGTGTTAGTATATCACTTGCTAATCATTTATGAATGTTTTGTAAATGATTAGTTCATCATTAACTAACCACTTACATGACTTGCAACTGAACGTTATTATAAAGTGTTACCAGTATTTTTATTTTTGTTTATTTATTATTTTATATTTGTATAGAGAATTTTTAGTCCCTTTCAGAGTGTTAAATTAGCTTTATTAACCTGAATTAAATGTTTTATATTTTGTAATTAATAAATGCATTGATTTGAATTATTTTATATATGTATAGAGCATTTTAGTGCCTTTCAGAGTGTTAACTTAGCTTTATTGACCTGAATTGAATGTTTTATATTTTGTAATTAATAAATACATTGATTTGAAATCCCTTTGACTACTGTACATTTTTTGACAATTCAGACATTAGTTATGTGGTGACTGCATCCATTTCAGATGTATAGAATAAGTTATAGTAGCTGAAAAGTAGTGAAACAGATTTATTGTTGTAGATTAATAGTGCGGGCCCTGCGTGGGCTTAGTGAGGGCTTCCTTGGGGCTAAATGAGGGCTGCCTGTGCAGGGCCAGCGCTAACTTATGGTTAACATTTGGCTTTTACATGGAAAAACACACACAACCTGCTATAGTCATGTGTGGCTGGTTTGTGGCAGTCCAATTGTCAGCCCATTCATTCATTCTTCCTGTATTCCTATTGGTGGATTACTGAAAATTTGAAAATATATGTCCGTTATTACCCGCTCTGCTCCTGAGTCTACAACAGCCTTTGCCCAGACACACTCTTATTCAGGTAAGTGCAGTTTTGGTGTTTTAAATGTTTTCTAGGGATGTAATGGTACGCTTATTCGTACAGAAAAAAAATGTGTGCTTAGGTATGTGTACCGAACAAACACAGTTTCGTTTTGACCACGATCATGTGCTGAATTCATATGCGTGAATAAAACGTCACTATACATACCTGCTGTCCAGAAATCATGATAAGATTTGGGTTTTGTTATTTTCGATAAGTCTCATCTTTAAAATTATGTCTATTATATCAGAAAATTTAAACGATAAATGCCTTTTTGACGCTCTTTGATGTTACGTGACAGACCGCTGTAAGTAACGTTACAAGCGGAGAGCGCATGAATGCGATCATCCTTTCTCCTTTCTACTAGTTATAACGTGATATAAAAACTAACAAATCTTTCGTCTCACGTAATCTCAATTAGTTTGAATACCATCGAAAAATGTTAATAAAACAGGATTACCTTTACCACCAGCGAGCACTCATGTCATGGCTTGTTTTAATATTCAAATAATATCTAATACTAATTATGATATGCTAATAATCTTTTTTCTCTCCTTTTTCCTGACAGATTGTGAAAGAAAGGCTGGTGAGACTTACTAAAGTCCATTTTTGTACATTTATTTACTCATTTGACATTTACACCACATTTTATGTTCTGTATTGTACTTCTGTTATTAACATTGTATTATATTAAAAATGTCTGTGAATCAATTTTGTGTTTAATACGTGTTTAAGATTTATTGTGTAATTGGTATTTTAAATAAATAATAGGTGTGGCATAAATATGGTTAAATTATGGCTTTTGATCTATCAGCCACATGTGGTCCACACAGGGGCCATTGCCCTTTACAGAACTCAGCCATATAAGAATACCACATAAGATCCATATAACAGCCACATCTGTTTTCATGATTTGGCTCATTTTAGGTTGGGTTATGGCACTGTTTTGGTTCGGTTCTGGGTAAAAAGATGTGGACCAGTTTTGGGGCGGGGAACCTAAACTTATCTGGGCCACACTTTAGCTGTTGGTATGGGCCAGATCCGGCCCAGAGGAAATTTGTTGACTGGGATGTCTATTATATCAGAAAATTAAACGATAAATGCCTTTTTGACGCTCTTTGATGTTACGTGACAGACCGCTGGAAGTAATGTTACAAGCGGAGAGCGCATGCATGAATGCGATCATCCTTTCTCCTTTCTACTATATAACGTGATTTAAAAACTAACAAATCTTTCGTCTCACGTAATCTCAATTAGTTTGAATACCGTCGAAAAATGCTAATAAAACAGGATTACCTTTACCACCAGCGAGCACTCATGTCATGGCTTGTTTTAATATTCAAATAATATCTAATACTATTTATGATATGCTAATAATCTTTTTTCTCTCCTTTTTCCTGACAGATTGTGAAAGAAAGGCTGGTGAGACTTACTAAAAGTATCCATTTTTGTACATTTATTTACTCATTTGACATTTACACCACATTTTATGTTCTGTATTGTACTTCTGTTATTAAAATTGTATTATAATAAAAATGTCTGTGAATCAATTTTGTGTTTAATACGTGTTTAAGATTTACTGTGTTGGTATTTTAAATAAATAATAGGTGTGGCATAAATATGGTTAAATTATGGCTTTTGATCTATCAGCCACATGTGGTCCACATACGGGCCATAGCCCTTTACAGAACTCAGCCATATAAGAATACCATATAAGATCCATATATCAGCCACATCTGTTTTCATGATTTGGCTCATTTTAGGTTGGGCTATGGCACTGTTTTGGTTCGGTTCTGGGTAAAAAGATGTGGACCAGTTTTGGGCCGGGGGAACCTAAACTTATCTGGGCCACACTTTAGCTGTTGGTATGGGCCAGATCTGGCCCAGAGGAAATTTGCTGACTGGGATTTTTATGTCCGACGAAAAGAACAAGACCGGTACCTTTCTTCAAAGTGCATAAAAGGATTCAGTGTGTTTTAGTTTTGTCATCTTAATTGGGTAGTTATTTAATTTATACATATTTAGTGTAGGCCTATTTATATTATTCTTTTTTTTTTCATTCTGATTTTCTCTGTTCTCAGAAGCGCAGCTGATGCGTGATAATTTGAGTATATGAATGCAGTTTTTGTTGTTGCTCTGTATGCTGCTGTTTGCACGTTAAAATAAAACATTTGCTTGTATTTTTAATGTATTATCACAGATACTCGTGCATTCTATTTTTATTTTAAACGAATTCATTATTCTAATTTTATCAGTTAACGGTTAATGATCGGATAACGAGCAACGGTTGTCGGTCAGGAAAATTAACCGAAATGAGCATCCCTAATTAGTCTATGTAAAAAATATTAACATAAATAGTAATTTTACCCAGAATGCAATGAACAGTGACATGGGTTCCCATTCTCTATACCCAAGCTTAGGGCTGGGTATCGAGTTCGATACTTTTTAAGCACCGACCGAATCAAGTATCAAAAAAATAATTTTCGTTCAGTATCAAATTTCGATATCCAAGGGTATAATCTTGTCAACGTCAGTAAGCTAGGAAACATGCCCGGATCAAATGCTGGTGAGGCTGCCTTGAAAATCAATAGTTTACTGCGGTTACGCCCACTCGCCCAGAGCTTGTCAAATGTGAGGCTGTAATGTACACTACACTTTAAAGCAAAGCGTAAATTTAACGCAAACAATGTTTAAGTGATCAAAAGTATTGCTAAATTATGCTAATATTGACGGCAACAGCATGCGATGCAATATTTGCAAAAAGTTTATCGCGTTCAAGACTGGCAACACGTCAAATATTAGGGCTGGGTATTGTGACCAATTCGGCAATTCAATTCGATTCTTATTTTTATGGCTTCGATATGATTCGATCCGAATTCGATTCGATAGCGATTAGCTATCAATATTTCATTTAAAATGTTAGTTTTGCAGACATGGCATCCATATTTTGACATAAATGCTGGTAACTGAAACTCTCCTACTTAAGTTTATTACTGAAATACACATCTACATTAATAATAGGGTGCACACAGTTGTTTTTTTTTTTTACTTTTATTTTGAATGAACACTGTAACAAGAAGTCATAAATATGTGCATCCATTGTACACCATGTAAACAAACTGCAAAATGCACATTACTGTAAAAAAATAAAAAGACTGTAAATCCTCTTACGTGAAGCATGCGCATTAAGAATCGATTCGGGGATTTCCCGAATCGATATCGTTGCGTTAAACTGAAGATCGATTAAAATCGGAGAATCGATATTTTTTTACCCAGCCCTATTAAATATAATAAAACACTTGGCACATTCTGTCGGACACAATTCTGGCGTCTCAGTTTCAATATAGGCTACTGTACAAAGCGGCATACGTTTGCATCAGATGATAACTCAGCAGCAGAGTTGCACTCAAGCAGGGGTGTAATTTTCACACTTTTCATAATCTAGTTTGTGTCCTTTGCCTCTTTCAAAAGTTTTTGTTAAAGTAAGCCCTTGTATTGTAGAATCCACGCTCAGCACCGAGTTCATTTGATCGTTAAAACGAAACCAAAATTAAAACGCGCCCACGCATTTTAATACCGCATGTTTAGAGAGCGACTCCCCAATGAGCGAAAATTAGGCTACATAAAATATTGAATATTTTGTTATATTGTTATTAGTATGTGGACTATAATAAGTTGTGTAGTTGTCTATTGATAGCTCTGTATCATGCTTAAAAGATTTGGTCTCTGTTTGCACTTTGAATATTAAAAGGGTAGCCTACTTTGATTATGACTGCATTTATTGTCTACACGACTAAGAAAGAACTGTGTTATTTTTTGTTATTTATAATATATTTTGTCATTTATTCAGATTTTAAATTGCAGTGGTGGACTCTAATTTAAATGGCTGTACCTATAATAGAGAAAATAATAGGGATGCACCGAAATGAAATTCTTGGCCGAAGCCGAATAATAATGAAATGCTTGGCCGAAGGCCGAATACCGAACGCGGAGTTTCGCATTTTTTTCCATTTATTTTGCCAATTTTTTCACCATTACAAAAATTAAATAGTAAAAATTTGCTTTCAAAATATTTATTTAACACTGAACTAGTTTTTAATATTAATATTTTTACTAGAAATTAATATTAAAGTTTCAAAGAATAAATCAATTATATTAAGTTAACAATTGTTATAAATCAAATATTATATTACTTAAATAACATATACACATATATATTTTACTGCCTTTGTTTAATTGTTTACATTTTTATAACACATTATCTTGTGGATCCATCAGTTCACATTTACAACTCACGTGTTTCTCTTCCAGCAGGAGGCGCTGTCAGAATAATATTACACAAAGCAGCGCAGCAAATGACTTTGAAACGTGCAGGGCTCATATTTATTCAATGGATAGCCTTTTGAAGTTTCATCGCAATTCTTGTCTTTTAGTCCCCACATTTAAGACCACCTGAAATCATAATTAAGACTTTCTTAGCCCCTAAATAAAACTGCAGTCATCAATGAAAATTAAGAGCTTTATTTAAGTCTTTCAAAAAACAAACCTTACACAAAAACGTTTCTTTTTATTTATTTTTTTTCGCACCATGTTCAGGGCACAAGAAAATATTAAGGGGACTAAATTAATATCAGCATATAAAGTATAATCGCCTCTTATTGTCTCTGAGAGAATGCAGATGCTGAAAGCACTGTCAGTTTTTACTTTCACTTTTAACATATTGCGCAGTTTTCACGTTGCTTGTGTGATATCCATTGGCTCACCTCCATCACCTTATATACAGTATATAGAAAGGACAAATCTTTAAAATATTGTGACGTAACACCAACGTAAAGCCATTGTTTTTCACTCAAAGCTACATCTGTCTCTTTCTCTGCTCTTGAAATTTCGGCATTACATCCCACATAGCAAACAGTCTTGGCCCAAATGTGGGCTCAAGCTGGCACTGCTGGCCTCATGTCGGCAATGGCATGTTCCCTTTCAGCCAGAGCTGGGCCAAGTGTGGCAATGATGGCACAACGTGGATCACGGCAAACAGTATGAGGGCCGATTGTTGGTGGGAGGAGTGTGGCCCAGATCAGTCCAGTCATCATGTGGCCCATATCAGGCTTGTGACAAGACAGCATATCCCACATAGCAAACAGTCTTGGCCCAAATGTGGGCTCAAGCTGGCACTGCTGGCCTCATGTCGGCAATGGCATGTTCCCTTTCAGCCAGAGCTGGGCCAAGTGTGGCAATGATGGCACAACGTGGATCACGGCAAACAGTATGAGGGCCGATTGTTGGTGGGAGGAGTGTGGCCCAGATCAGTCCAGTCATCATGTGGCCCATATCAGGCTTGTGACAAGACAGCATATTATGTGACCCATATAAACAAGATAAACAAAATATTGCATGGTAATGGTTAAATGATCACAGAATATTCAGTGAAATATGGGATTGTTTAAATGTCTTTGAAATGGCAAGTCAAAACAGGATGAAACATTATCATTTAATAAGCATATCAGTAAATCAGTCAACTGCATTAAACTGAACTTAATCATAATTTAATTATATTTTATCTTATCTTATTCTCAGTACAAATAATCTTAAAATCCTTATATAGAGAGAGAGTTTACAATGGGGCACACAATTTTATGAATATGCTGTCATGCACAAGCATTAAATAAAATGATTATAAAGGTATTTTATTTTTATTCAAATCCTGGATATCCATGTGATGCTTCCCACATAGCAAACAGTCTTGGCCCAAATGTGGGCTCAAGCTGGCACTGCTGGCCTCATGTCGGTAATGGCATGTTCCCTTTCAGCCAGAGCTGGGCCAAGTGTGGCAATGATGGCACAACGTGGATCACGGCAAACAGTATGAGGGCCGATTGTTGGTGGGAGGAGTGTGGCCCAGATCAGTCCAGTCATCATGTGGCCCATATCAGGCTTGTGACAAGACAGCATATTATGTGACCCATATAAACAAGATAAACAAAATATTGCATGGTAATGGTTAAATGATCACAGAATATTCAGTGAAATATGGGATTGTTTAAATGTCTTTGAAATGGCAAGTCAAAACAGGATGAAACATTATCATTTAATAAGCATATCAGTAAATCAGTCAACTGCATTAAACTGAACTTAATCATAATTTAATTATATTTTATCTTATCTTATTCTCAGTACAAATAATCTTAAAATCCTTATATAGAGAGATAGTTTACAATGGGGCACATAATTTTATGAATATGCTGCCATGCACAAGCATTAAATAAAATGATTATAAAGGTATTTTATTTTTATTCAAATCCTAGATATCCATGTGATGCTTTGTGTGAGAAACGGATCCAAATTTAAACCATTCATCTGCGATATGTATCTCCCAGAGCCGTTGTTCTCTCCTTCCTCTGTTGCTACAGTAAAATTTGCCGTTAAGAAGTTTTACTACAAGTTTTACAGCAGCGATATCAAACGCTCATTGGCTCTCGCCAGTTTCGTCATAGATTGCGACATGCCGTGTCTCCGGTGATGCGTGTTTTGAATGAGAAACGCGCGCATTTACGGAGTATTCGGGATAGTATTTTCAGCGTTTATTGAAATTATGCCCTGCTCCTCACACTAAACTATATTCCACCAGAGAGGACTGCGACATATCGTCATTTGGACACGTTACTGTGGTACTGCTCTTTGACATTTCTGCAATAAATAATTGTGAATAATGCTACGTGTGTCTGTTACGTTTTTCTAATAGACTGTATACTTTATACACTCTGGTTAATTTGTTATTTATAAATAAGTAACATTTTTTAATGCAATACATTTTTTTATTGCAAAGTTAAATGATTTGTGAATTTAAAGGCTGATTCTATTCAGTTTAATGTACTTTATTGGCAAAGTTTGTGTGTACATTAAAACGTAAAACTGAAAATGAATAATGGTGATTATAGTAATACACAATGCAGTGATATCAAATATTAAGTAATGGGTCTGGGTTTTATAAGGCTCAGGTGTGGCCCAGATTTGGGGATTCTGGTATACTTAAGGCTGAGGATTGGTATCAATAATACAACCTGTTTTGGCCCAGCTCAGGGCCAGTTAAGGGTGATTAACTGGCTGAGATTCGGGCCGGTTATGGCCCATGTGTGGCCCTTGTCTTTTATCCAGTTTTGGACCACTTCAGGGCCGTCATTCTTTGCGGTACTTGGGCCGAGGGAAATGTAGTTGTGTGGCCCGGAGCTGGACCAGAAAACATTTGCTATGTGGGATGTTTAGCAAATCGCTCTCCGTGGCTCTTTCTCTCAGATATACTGATATACGTCCACACCGCAGACGTGTTGCTTCAGGCAAGCACGTGCAGGCTGCGGTTTCTGTTTGCGTCAACATACTGTTTCGGCCGTGTTGTTTCGGTGATAAAAGTCTTTCGGCCGAACACCGAAAATGCCCTTTTGGGCCATTTTCGGCCGAACATTTTCGGTGGCCGAATATTCGGTGCATCCCTACAAAATAAGCATCTTCCCAGCAAACACAAAACGTTTTTACAACTTTCCACAACGTTGTATTTTGGTTGTAATTAGGTAATGTTGTAGTACAACGTTTTAAAAACGTTTTTAAAACGTTTTTTAAAATAAAAAAATAATGTGATCAAAATAAAACGTTTTAGAAACGTTGTAAAAATACCAAACACGAACGTTTTCTTTAGGTAGTCAAAAAAACGTAAATATCACGTTTGTCTACTACGAAAATAAAACCAGACCAAACTGCAACTTTCGAGGGACGTTTTATCCAGGTGTTAAAATAACGTAATATGCACGTTGGAATAAGACGTTTTAAAAACGTTATGAAAGTACCCAAATACAACCTTGCAAAAAACCTCTGTTTGTGTAAAAATATCAGTAAAATAAAAATAACAGCAATTCAGTGTCTGAGTAATAGTAAAGACAAATCCCCATATATAGCCTATATATATATAATTATGACAGTAAATTACTATCGTGCCACAACTGTACGTTTGTTTTTAATGTGTTAAATTAAGACAGAAAGAAAGAAAGAAATACATATTCTAAAGCTATTCCATTTACAGTTTGATTACCTACATTTGGTCTATCCACTTACACAAAAAGTCATCATGTTTCAGGACATTTTATCTATCATTCTGATTATTCAATCCATCTGTATGTAACGTTGTACTTCATGTATGTATTTATGTAAACGCTGCATTTTTAAACGGGCATGCACGTCGAACTTTTCAGTTGCATTTAAACTGGAGCGGTTAGTAGTTACCATGGAAACAAGCAGCAACTCAGCCAACAAGCAGAGCAGATCTCCGCCTGTCACACTGTTTTTAGGTAAGTTTTGTCCCTAAAATTACACAAATAATACATACAACTGTTTCTAACACTTTCTTACATGTAATAGACACGTTTCTGTTGAATACATACTTTAAAGAAATGATTTAGTGTCTTCTGAAAAAGTCCGTTAGCATCTCAACCATTAGGCTAACGTAGGGTAACGTAGCTATAGACTTTAGCTCTTATTTAATAAAGTTTTCACTTTTAATCACATTTTATGTTTAGATGACAGGTTTTTATAGTTTTGTAAATATTGCTGGCAATTTGTCAATGGATGAATGGAAGAAAACGAACGATATTTTTTATCGATGAGGTCACATAAGTTAACGTTACACGGAGCCTAAAAATTAGCTAAAACAATTTACAAACACGTTTTGATCGCGCTAAAACAATATTGTATTTCAAGATCGTCAGATGTAACCTTAAGTTATTTATTAGTTATTTTAAGAAGGCTTTGACGTCCAAACATACTGTAAGTGACACTGTATGAGGATTACTAAATTTGTATATTCTTAATATTGTTCTCTTTTCTGCATTTCATCTATATTCTAGTTTGTTTATTTCTAATAAACCTGACGTTGTATATTACGTATGTTGTCTCTGTGACAAATTGTTTATGTTCTTAACTTTAGATTCTTCATTGCTGATGGCAGTTCTGCAAAGTTGGAGCGGACCTCCTGTTGAAGAGCATCTCCAAAGTGCTATGAACCATCTGAATAGAAAGTAAAACCTAAAACATACACTACCGTTTATTAATTAAAAAAATATATATCAACTAAATATCAAAAAAAAAAATTAACCTGGTATGTGTATGTAATGAGAAAACAAGTTGATATAAAAAAAAAGTACTGAGCACTGTGAATATAAGATACTTGTGTTATATTTATAACAATCATTGTTGATGTTTAAATTGTATTTCAGGGCAGTTTGTGAAGACAGATAAACAAGAGATGCTGTGTCAATCTGGACATAAGTTCCAGATCCACCTTCCACACCAGACTTTTCATATGGATTGCTCTCTACTATTTGTTCTCAGTATTTGGTGCATGCAGATATTACTCAGGAACATGAACACAAATATTGCAAGAATAGGGAATGTGCCTTATTTAGGATATGAATGTTAAAGGGATAGTTCGAGCATTTAAGACATGAAGTTGTATGCAATCCTTATCAGCACTATAGTGTATACACACTGACCCACACTGCGTTCACCTCCCTGGTCAGAGTTCTGGCCGCTGGAAGTTTTTCAAGAAAGTAGTCACGGTTAGTTTCCGGGGCCTCAAAACTGTGCGTTTTTACGTGAAAAAAATATATGCGTTTCAAAGCTTGATTAATTAACCTCACAAAAAACACTCCTGACAAAAATCATACCTCAGTTTTAATCGGCACTATATTCTTTCCGTTTCCATCAATCCGCGCTGCTGTCAGTTCGGGATTTAATACTGGGATTTAATATGGCATTTTAAGTACCAGTTTGGACGTGGTAAGTACGTTTTTAAAACGTTCGAAGGAGACATACAGACGTGATAAAAACGTTATAAAAACGTTTTTACAACGTTGTGAAAAAAACGTATTTATAACGTTTAAAAAACCCGACATTTGTCGTATTAAATACGTCGGGAAAAAACGTTATCACAACCTTTTCACAACGTGAAAAAAACGTTTTTAATACGTTTTTGTGTTTGCTGGGTTGTTCATGTACTCATATTATCATTCATTCTTGTCCCTTGCTTAAGGTGTAAAATGAATATATTAAAAAGGCTTTCGGAATCAGACGATGAAGAATCAATATTGGTGCTACATGCTAATTTTTCCGAAGAAGAACTGTTGAGGGATTTCAGGTGAAATGAAATGAAAATGCTGTCATTAATTACTCACCCTAATGTTGTTCCAAACCCATAAAACCTTTGTTTATCTTCAGAACACAAATGAAGATAATTTGGGTTTAATCCAAGGGCTTTCTGATCCTCCCATATTTACTGGATAGTGGATATGCATTTTTCAATGCCCAGAAAGGAACCAAAAACATAGTCAAAACAAGTCAATGTGATATAAGTGGTTCAATCATAATTATATGAAGCTGCGAGAATACTTCTGTGCGCAAAGTCAACAAAAATAACTTTATTCAACAATTTATCTAGGAGGATCAGAAAAGTCTTGGATTAAAACCAAAATATTAATTTCATTTGTAGATAATTAATGACAGAATTAAAATTTTTGGGTGAACTAAACCTTTAAGCAGGAGTGAGCCTCACATATACTTAAATTTGATTGACTTAAAACTGCTTGAACTTTATTAAAACTGTTTGAGGTGAAAATGCCCTAACAGTAGGGAAAAGTCAAGTCTATACTTTACATTTTAGACATTTTGGTTATTTATGTTCACATTTACATTTTGGATATTGTTTTCTTTCTCACTTTAGATGCTGAAGAAAAAGCGGCCCAGCTGAAGCATTTAAAGTGGAAACTTCTGTCTTGGCTCAGTGATCCAGGATTGGGTTTGTGAAAGGAACAGAAGAACCAGAAGATCAGAGATTAGGCAGAGATCTACTTGAGCCCCTGAGAGATCTGATTTACCTAATAATGTATTAGTTAAACAAAAATGTATCACACCTTCATGTTGTTCCAAACCTGTAAGACTTTCATTCATCTTTGAAACATAAATGTAGATCTGAGAAGAAATCTGAGAAATCGATGTCTCTCCGTTTCACAGTTTATGCAACTACCATTTTGAAGCCCCAGGAAGGTAGTAAGGACATTATTAAAGTAATCCATGTTACTACAGTTGTTTAACCTCAATTTTATAAACTAAGTGATGTGAATGTTTTGTCTTCACAAAAAACATTGCATTTTTATTAAAAAAAATAACACTTTTACAAGAGCACCATGATGCATCAATGTTGTGTTGTCCTGAGAGCTGGCCATCTCATGGTGCTTTTGTGAAAATGTTTTGGAGATACATTATTTGTGAATGAAGACTTAATTTTATTGTTGCTGTTTTTTGTGTACACAAGGCATCTGTTAAAACTGTATTAATTTGCCTTCTGCACAAAAGGGTCTTATGCTGTTTGGAGCAACATGAGGGTAAGTAATTAATGACAGTGTGGATATAATTGGCCATTGTTCTATTTAATCAAAGATAATTTTTTTTTGAAAATTCTGTTTAAAATAAATACTGCTCTTTTGAAAGTTCACATTGAGCAGCAAATTAGGATATTAAAATGATATCTGAACGATCATATTTCACTGAAGACTGGAGTAATGATGCTAAAAATGTATTTCACAGGAATAAATTACCTTTTACAAATGTATTTATATAGAATATATAATATATATATTATATATTTCATAATATTACAGTTTTTTACGATGCGTTTGATCAAATGCAGGCTTGTGATCAGTAGATTTTTTTTTAAGGTGAAAGATGTATTTAATACTATATGTCAATAAATGTTTTGGTACTAGTGAATTGTCTTATTATGACTGTAATTATTAATGTAACAATGTAATCATGAATTCACGGTTGAAATTAGGCCTGGAAAAGACGTCTTTTTAACTTTCACTTTACAACCACATTTAGACGTAATTTGGACGTCTTATTATAGACGTCTTTTCTACGTGCTGAAAAAGACGTCGTTTCGTCTTTCACTTTTCAACCAAATTTAGACGTAATTTGGACGTCTTTTTATAGACGTCTTTTCTACGTGCTGAAAAAGACGTCGTTTCGTCTTTCACTTTTCAACCAAATTTTTACGTTGTTTAGACGTCTGGCTTTGTCGTCTTTTTGACGTCATTTCGACGAGTTTTTGCTGGGTGGGACTGCTTAGCGCAGTTAGACACTTCTCCAGGACGTTCATCCTTCTGGGTTTTGTCTCCTTCCCTGTCTCCCCCTAGGCTGCCCCACCACGGTCACGTTGGTCAACGTTCCCTTGATACCACTACGCTGGTTGATACAGACGGTACGGCCCGGCTCCAGGCGTCCGCCCAGACTCAGAGGTACCCCTTACATTCTTTATTCGGGCAGGCGTGCCTCTGTTCTGCCTGCGGAGGTCGCGTTCCTACTGGCGAAGGACGCGATCCAGCCCGTCCCTCCCCGGGACGAGGTCAGGATCTTTCAATCCCGACTTCACGTGTCCAGCTAGAGTGGTGGCTTAATATCCGCCCGGGATGGAGCTCTGTCCCGATCCCTTCTCAGGCTGTCGGCACACATGCTCACGACGAAGCAAATACAAGTATGTTTCCGTCTCCAGGGCTGGGTTGCAGCCATCTGCCTGAAGGGCATCTGGTCCTTCAGGCCAACCGAGGGGATTAGTTTCCTCGGTCGGGAGCCCAACTCGGTCCACAAGACAGCCCGCCTTACTACCAAGAGCGCGCAGTCAGTGCTGTAGTCCCTGAGCGAATCAGGCACAATACAGCGGTCCCTCTCTAAATCCAGAGGCTCCTGGGGCACGTGACAGCTCTAGCCGCTTAAGAGCCGCTAAGCTTGTTTCATGTGAGACCGCTTCAGCACGATCGAGTCCCATGATGGGCATGGCATCTCGGCTCACTCCGGACTGGCGTTTTCCCGCAGTATGGCCGACAAGCCAGCCCGTGGCTTACCACGGGTTGGGTTGCCATGTAAGGCAGAGGCTTACAACCTCCCCATCTGCTCCCATGGAGTCCAACGTGGCAGATTTTGCTACTTGCCATTCACTGGAAGCAGGGAAACTCAACCGTGCAGCCTGTCGGCTCTCACGGCAGTCCACCCACCTGCAGAATGGCGACTCCACCCCGTGACGCAGCTAGTTTGGAGTATATCGGTAGGCCAGCCACATCCGCTCGTCTTCCGATTCCTCCCATTGCCAGCTGCCTCTTTCAGAGTAACACTGGCACACAGCTGACCTCCGGGGCCCAAGTACGCCCTTCCCCAGCGAGCCTCCTTGCACAGACACTGTGCAAGTCCAGGGAGGACGAGGAGTAAGTCTGTTGGTTGCGCTACAGGAATGGCCCACCCGGACTTAGGTCTTAGTAACCTTTCCCTCGCGGCAGTCCCTCCCTGTAAGGGCACGGATTGACACCCTAGACCTTTTCGGCCTCCCAGGCCGTGATAGAAAGTATCTCTCGGTACCTAGCTCCCTTAACTAGGCTGGCTTACGCACTCAGATGAGGTCTATTTGCTGGCATTCCTTTCGCTGAGAGGACCCACAGAGATACACGATTGCAGTAATGCTTCCTTTCCTGCAGGAGAGTCGGAGCTCAGGCTGTCCCCTCGACTCCTCGAATATATGCCGCCGCTTAGCCGCATATCACATGCAGTAGGTGGAGCAAAGTAGGTAAGCATCCACTGGTCGTGAGGCTCCACAGAGGTGCCCATACAGCACCTCATACCCTCTTGGGACCCCCTCGTCGCCCCCAGGGCCGCGAGGCGCTCCATTTTCAGCCACTGGCCTCAGTCGAGCTAGAATTCCTGTCATTTAGACAGCGCTCCTGATTGCCCTGGCTCCATCAAGAGGGTAGGAGACCTACAAGCTTTCTCTGTAGGGAAGCTTCCCCGTCGCCTTTTCAGGCCGCGGGGCGCTCCTTTGGAGCCTCGGGCCTCAGTCGAGCGAGAATTTCTGTCCTTCGCTTGGTTCTACAACCTTGCGTAGAGGCCGTTCTCCCGTGTCCTAACATAAGGACTCACAGGTGAGCGGGAAGACCGGCTGGTGTCGGCTTGCTGCGCCATTCCCACATGGATCCGTGCGCTATTTCCCAGAATGTTCCCTCCGGCGAACCCTGGGTCCTCCTGCCCCGCAGTCAGGGCTAGGCGCGGAGTAGTCCTGCACTGTGATCCTGCCTGGGTCTCCTTCGCCCCGCAGGTTGTGGCTTAGTTTTTATTTATTCCAGCGGAGGAGACCGCTGTTTCCCTCGTGTATCCCTAAAAACCTTTATGGATATATTGAATTATTCTCATTTCCACATGTAAAAATTTCATGTGCTCCGCCCCCCCAACCCATGCTTCAGTACAACTGGCATCCCTGGAAAGGTCTCCTTACTGGGCCTCAGGGCGTTGGGAAGGTTACGTTACACTTCGCCTGCCGGCACGTATACTTGTCAGCACGTGAAGTTGTGCGTAACGCGGTGCCAGGGCCGTGGCCTGTTCCATGGATCAGTTCCCAATGTAACGTCGAAGTGATTCGACTGAAGGAGTAACGTCTAGGTTATGAAGGTAACCCACGTTCCCCGAAGGAGGGAACGGAGACGTTACATTCCCCTGCACGTCCACTCGCCAATTTGCAATTGGCCTTTTTGTATATAAGGCTCAGAGATGATCGGTCTCTCAGGCGATTCCCAATGTAACGTCTCCGTTCCCTCCTTCGGGGAACGTGGGTTACCTTCGTAACCTAGACGGTTTTTTTTTGGGGGGGGGGGGGGCTCTCAAGTGCACTCGTTCAATCCCACAACACATTGCAAAAACGAGTGTACAACCGATGAACACTCAACAGCTAGAGATAACCCATAATGCAGTGGTTCTCAAAGTGGGGGGCGCACGAGTATTGCAGGGGGGGTGCGGTCCATCAGCAGAAAAATAAACGTAAACAGCCAAAGGACGTAACGAACGGGAGATGGATCGGTGTGTGAAAGAGAAGAGAAAACCATAGATGAATTAGCACAGACCCAGGCAGGGGCTGGTCATTCAAAAGCTCAATGCAGGGCTTCAAAGCTGCATTTATTGTCTACACAACTAAGAAACAACTGTGTCGTTTATGTTTTGCTATTTATACTGTAGATTCTTTAAAAATAGAAAAAATAAATATCTTGTTCATGTACTCATATTTTAATTAATTTCTGTCCCTTGCTTAAGGCGTAAAATAAATATAAAAAAGGCTTTCAGAATCAGCCCATTTGCTTGTAAAACATCTGCAACAAGAATCAGCCATGAAGAATCAAGATCGACACATTACTAAAAATAAATTGGGTGCTCCTATATTTTTTTTGTGCTCAAACTTTTTTTACGTGGTAGCACTGTAAAAAAGTTAATTTCAAGCCCTGCTTTGCCTTAGGACAGCATGAAACATACAAAAAAAATATATGAATAAATAAATAACATAGAGAATTAAAATAATAAGAGTTATTCTCCCTGTGCTATTTTTTATTAATTAAGCTATTTTATTTCAAGTGTTGCATGTGTTTTTCTCCTGTTTTTTTTTTTTTTTTTAAACTAAGAAAGCATTAATTTTTCATTAAGCTTAGTAAAATCATTTATTAGTCTTAGGTGGGATAGGTATTTTTGGGAGGGGGGCGCCAGATTTTTTTAAAGGTTTAAAGGGGGGCGCGACCAAAAAAGATTGAGAACCACTGCCATTATGCACTGTGAGAGTCAAGTGCCGATTGAATTCACGATCCGCGTCTCACCAGAAGATGGCGCCCGCAGCTGAATCACCCATCCGTTCATTTTACAATGCACTCGTCCACTGCGTATTACAGCGTACAACAGTTACACGTTCATTGTGAATTGATTATTAAATTGTCTAACTAGGGTTTATACATAATTTCCGTGACAGAGTTCAAGATTTCAAGAGTTCAAGCCCTACAAGTGCTTGTCAAATCTGCCGTCTATTGATGATGTTGCGATCTCCGGTAGATTGTTGTTGTTCTTGGCTCTCTAGCTTTTCTTTTTTGGCTGGCCCGCCGCCTAGTGGACAAACTAATTAGTGCAAAAACCATTCAAGCCACCTGCTGCTCCCTCGGGCCCAAGTAGCCTCCTCGGGCCGGACGAAGATGATTGGCGGGCCAATCACTATAGTGAATAGGGTATAGGGGGCGATTTCGGATACAGCCTAAATCATGACGAGCAAGCACTTTCTTACGGCTGCTGGCATACAGTAGCTTCCTCGAGCAAATCGTGCAGAAAACAAGCCCCGGGCTCTCTTAGTTTCTTGCACCAACTGCCAAAAGGCTCGCCATCTCTACTTTCTTCAATCCACGCCCAGCGCCATTTATTTTTGAGTCCTTTTACTATTGCTAGGACATCATCCCCAGGCTTCATAAACTTGCGCTCCATTTTTTTTTTCTCTGACAACGCTAAGGTGACATTGACGTATGGGTGTCAATCATACTGTGTTGCAAGGACCCGCCCTTCTCTGCTTCTGATAGGCTTGTAATGTTAGTTAAGGCTGCGTTCCTCTCATATGATTGGTAGGTGAAATAAATTGTCTCGAAAATATTGAACCGCATGCGCAGGCTCTAAAATTTATATATATTTTTTTTCCCTCACGGCTGCACGCCGGAGATCCGGCACGGTGCCGGAATACTTTAAGCCAGGGCTATTCAATTGGCGGCCCGAGGAGGCTACTTGGGCCCGGGGGAGCAGCAGGTGGCTTGAATGGTTTTTGCACTAATTAGTTTGTCCACTAGGCGGCGGGCCAGCCAAAAAAGAAAAGCTAGAGAGCCAAGAACAACAACAATCTACCGGAGATCGCAACATCATCAATAGACGGCAGATTTGACAAGCACTTGTAGGGCTCCAGACTGCGACCAAATGGTCGCATTTTTTCTGCCGGTGCGACTAAATTTTGTGAGTGGTCGCAATGGCGCGACCACCGCGTTATTCAACTCATACGCGCTGCTATTCCTGTTTCATATGAGAAACATTAAACGGCAAACAAAGCAAAAGAGAAACCAAAGCGCGCCACGTTTGAGCTGCGCAGCGCGGACAGTTTATCAGCTCGGACCGCAACGCAAAAACACTTGTCCAAGCTCAGAACAGCCTCGGGAACCAAAGTTGATTTCGCGACACTGTTACTGCACAGTGCTGCGAGATCCAGTGAAAAGTGTTTGAATTCGCCCAGAATGAATTAAGGTTGCTGAAAGATCAGTGAGAATCATTCAAATTCTGCTCAGAATTCTGTTATTAACAGCGCTGATGTAGGTCAAACAACCAGAAGTAACACCAACTTAAGCATAGTCGAATGTTATTACATTATTCATTTCAGGGTTTGGACAACCTTTTGAGAGAGAAATTCAAGCACTTTTCAATGACTTTCAAGCATTTTTGCAAACCCATTTTAAGCACTTTAAAGCTCTTATGATCCAATTTGAATGTTATTTTGATGGACAAAATATACTTTGTGGTAAACAAACACTAATGTAAAATTAAAAACATAAAATGACGATTATAACCAGTATATGGCAATAATAATCTGTATATTTTATGCATATACAATTTATAGTTTATGTAAATATTGTTTTAAAATCACCTAAATTAAAAGCTGTTATATATTTCAGAGCCTATTAAATGTTGGGCTTTCAATTTTACTGTAATGTAGAATGGACATAATTAAATAAAATTAATAAAACTGAGAGAAAATCCATTTAATAGAGACACCAGTAGCAGTATTGAAATCAATACCTCATTAATAATAGGCTACTTGGTAAAAAGATGCTATTAAACACATATTTAAAAATACTTTGTTGTTTCTACCTTAATTTGGAGGTTCATTGTGAAATTATGACAGTATAAATATATAAATATGCGATTATTCATGATTAATTAAAAAAAAATGTGTGATTTTTTTTTTTTTAATTGATTGACAGACAGCACCTTAACCTTTTATAGATGTTGGTGTTGGTAATATTAGTTCATTTTAGTGAATATGCATTTCAATGTAATTGTATAGGCCCCCTAGAAAAAGATCGGGACGGCCCCCATCCCCTTGGCCCGCTTCAAATTTCCAGTTCGATAATCCGGCCCTCAAATGGATCTAATTGAATAGCCCTGCTTTAAGCCCTGCTTTAGTGATTATAAAGGAAGTGTTCTCACTGTCTAGGCTATAAGAATTTGAATAAATGCATTCATAGATTCGCTCTCAAAATTACAGTGATTGACACAGCCATAACAATTAACAAAATTTAGACACACAAAAGAAATACATTTTCATGGGAAAAACGTTTACATATGTAATTTTGATCATCAAAGATGAGTTTTAAGTAATAGAATTGGTGACTGCAAGGAAACTAACATTTAGACAGAAGCAGGATTATTATGCTGCTGTCACTAAAACCTAAAGCACAGATAACTGACAAACTTTGGTTTTCAACAACTGTTTAGGTAAGACAAACCTGACTTAATTTACATGATTACACTATTAATGAGCCTTTTAATACAATTTTGAGTGTATTTGAAATTAAAATGGAATAACTGAACCACAAAAGAGATAACATTTTGGTTGCACGTTTTAAGGCCTGTGTCGTTTACTAAGACAATTTAATAACAATTATTAGATTGAATAATTAAGCCTATTTTTAGC
This sequence comes from Garra rufa, assembly GCF_049309525.1. Classification (NCBI taxonomy): domain Eukaryota; kingdom Metazoa; phylum Chordata; class Actinopteri; order Cypriniformes; family Cyprinidae; genus Garra; species Garra rufa. Next base: position 3,650,838 of record NC_133379.1, read on the forward strand.
ATCATGCAGGTCCTGCTCCTAATTATATTAAGGCATGCATATATTTTCAAAATCAACTGAACTTACCGGTAACCGACCAAACTCCCGCAAAGGACCCTCTCAGGAAAGCAGTGTCCACAACCAGTTTAATGTTAGGACGACACTACTGGGCGGGAACCATAGACTGTAAAAAATATGGACGTAGGATCCGTGACGTCACCCGTTGGATTCTGAAGCGCTATTTTGAAGCCTAAAGTGGGCGGGAGTCGGCCGTCACCATCTTGGAATGAAAGAAAGAAAAATGTCTTAAAATTAATTAAAATATATTTTTTACCTCAAAACAATCACTCAGTATTACACCAATTTACTGTCAATACTATAGTAATACTATAATACTAAAATAATCGGTCAGATATACATTATATGGTGACTAAATATGCTATTTTAAATAATGGTAATTAAACGAAGCTAACACTTAACATTAAATACGAAAATAAATCACTGGCACTTACCGTTTCTTGTGATGTGTGTGTTCAAAGTTGTTTTGTGCGTCCGTGAATGGCGACGATCAAATGCTGACTTTCATCACAATTTAAATACTCACAATAAATCGATTATGTTGCACAGACACAGACATCATTCAAGAATCACTCCATAACTGATTGAACCGCGAATGAATGACCCTCACAAAATGGCGACCAGCTAAAGACTTGTTTCGTGCTCATCACGCGTGTCCGTAAAGACGAATAAGTCCCGCCTTCTAAATGAATGAGCCAGTCGTTGATTAGTAAACTCATCACATCACTGCAGCGGCCGTTAGAAGCTCCGGTTCCTATAGAAACAGGCAGTGTTTGAAAGCTCGTGCTCATGACTGCGCATGTGTATATTGGATGGTCTAGAATTAAAAAGCTTTTTTAAAATGTATTTGAACATAAGAAATAAATCTTATGTTGTTTTCAGATTTCATGTGTTTTCGAATATGAAATTTAATAGAAAGCTTAATGAACAGTTTTGCAGAATTTGATGTTTCCTTATTCAATAAGTTATTAATTTAACTATTTTAACTGCATAAAAACAGTTTAACTGCAGTTTAAACGTGTACATGCACATAACATAACATGAATAAAAGTCTTGGTTTCATTTGTTACTGTTGTGCCATTTAAAAAAAAATATGGATATTGTGATAAAATGTCACCTGAATTTTAAATAAATGAAAAAGATCTTATTTTTTGTATTATAGAATAATTGATCAAAATCACAAGCAAGACTGTTGTTTATAAAGAGATTAATAATTGTGTATAGTGATGTATAATTATTAAATATATTAAATATATTTCATAATTTGGCCTATATTAAAGGTGCAGTGTGTAGATTTTTGCGGCATCTAGCGGTGAAGTTTTGAATTGCAACCAACGGCTCCGTCCACCGCTCACCCCTCCCTTTACAGAAACTACGGCAACCGACACGCGATTAAGATGTCGTTTCAGACAGCAAAGAATAATGAAGTTTCTTTTAAAAAATAAATAAGGGAATTATATTTACTTGATAATTCAATAAAACGATGTTATTGTGAATATTGCAGTTACTTGTTCATCATTGTGTCAGTGTTTTTTCCCAAGAACAGCAGTGATGAAACGCGATCTGTAGAGCAGTTTGTCCGTTCAGGGCCACAGTAGAAACATAACGGCGGCTTCCATGTGGGGGGACCCGCGGTGTATGTAGATATAAACTGATAATTGTAAGGTAATAAAAACATAATGGTTAATTAAGTAAGGTCTTTATTCACCCCTGAAAACATAGTTATATAGGCTATTTGATATTGCATTTCTGTCTAGAGATAATCTTAAATATTACACACTGCACCTTTAATAATATAACAGGAACATTCTAAGAATGTTCTGCTATAAATGTTTTCTCTCAACATTATGAGAACATTCATTAAAGGTCCACTGAAGTCCCTTGAACACGCAGCGTTAAGGTGCGGTCACACTGCACTTTTCGTTCCATTGACTTCCATTCACACGCATGCGAATGCCTTAGACCGGAAACGCAAGCCCATGCGAAATATTTTCGCATTTCGCTGCGTCTGAAAGTTCAAACTTGGTGAGCTCTGACCAACGAATTCGTATCACATGACTCTGTGGGACCAACAGGAGATCGATACGTCACAGCATGACCTCTAGCTGAATTAAAAGAACATTAAATTTAAACATTTAAAACTGCAACACTGCGGTAAAGTGTAGTAGATTGTGTGTTTTTACATTTAAAATGTATTATTAGTTTCATGTGCTGAATTTAACTTTTAAAAAGACGCAGCCGAGCATGACGTCATATCACGACCGTTGCAGCAGCATCCGAAGGAATTTCGCATGCTCAAAGTCTAGTGTGACTGCGACTTTATTCTATGTGGTGACGTACTTTTAACAAAAACATATTGCCTAGCCCCGCCCACTTATTTTGAATAGCTAATAGTGTTCAGTTGCGTGCTTACCAAGGGGCAACCTCCCGCTCTCTCTATTGAAACCAACACGGAAGTGGCTTAAACTGCAATTCATCGACTGGCCGCTAGAGACTGGCTGCAGAAGGGAGTCAGTCCCATTGACTCCCCATGTTAAAATGCCCAACTTTACAGCAGAAAAAAGTATGTTTACAGCCTGGTTCAAAAAATGGTTTTGGTCTATATAGCTAGTTTTGCCCTTCATGTCAACTGTGAGGGGGTGAATTTGTTTATAACTCATCCGTTTAAGTTATATTAAGCCTTAAAGTTCTGCATAATTAAGGGCGTGGTCACTTGAGTGACAGGGGGATTGCCGCTGCTCTCACCACTGACGCGCTAGGCGGGTGTGGTTTCAGCAACAAGCTCCACGCACGTCCCGCCTTTTTGCCCATTTTTGATTATCCGGGAGTGACGTGCGGTGACGCGATTCCAAGATGGCGACTGCCGACTCCCGCCCACTATAGGCTTCAAAATAGCGCTTCAGAATCCTACGGGTGACGTCACGGATACTACGTCCATATTTTTTACAGTCTATGGTGTTTACCCACCACGCAAAGCACGCAATTGCGTGGGGCCCCGCGAGCCAAGGGGCCTCGCGACTTTTTCCCAAGGGAGACCCCCCGGAACGCGACCGATTTCTCCCATGATGGTAATTTTTTCAGATGGAACGCGATCTCCCGACAGGGTTTCCCCCTCAGATCACGATTTCTCCCAGAACGTGATCGCTGGCCCCCTCCAGGAGGTTTACTTAGGGCCCCCCTTAACGTAAACACGCCCCTGATAGCGTTCCATTTATAGCCGCATTTGTAAGCTTATGACAGCCACAGTCCAATAAATTACTCCACAGATTCAATATGAAACTTTTTCTAAAACAAAATAGTGATCATAATCATGCTGAGGCTGTGTAGTTTAATACATGCCGATCGCACATATGATCTGCTCAAGTGCGATCGCGTCTCTGGACTGGAGCCAAGATCGGAGTAGACTGCGCGCTGCCGCGGTGCGCGTGACACAACGCGAAACCAGACCTCATTTTCCCCAATGGAAAGCACATTCACACTGTCTGAATCGTTCTCTATCGCCTACATTGCGCACCACATGCCATTCACCAAACAGAAAACACTTAAGCCGCGGTCACACTAGACTTTGATCATGCAAAATTCCCTCGGATGCTGCTGCAATGGTCGTGATATGACGTCATGCTATGCAGTCTTTTTAAAAAGTTAAATTCAGCACATGACAACTAATTGTACATTTCAAATGTAAAAACACGCAATCTACTACACTTTACCGCAGTACTGGAGTTTTAAATGTTTAAATTTAAGGTTATTTTCATTTAGCTAGAGGTCAAGCTGTGACGTATCGATCTCCTGTTGTTCACGCTGAGTCACGTGACACGATTTCGCAGGTTAGAGTTCACCAAGCTTGAACTTTCAAACACAGCGAAATGCGAAATGTTTCGCACGGCTTGCGTTTCCGGTCTAACGCATTCGCATGCGTATGAATGGAAGTCAATGGAACGAAAAGTGTAGTGTGACCGTGCCTTTACACTGTGAACAAGTGAACAATCTCAGCCGCAGATTCAGTAGTGATGGGTCGTTCTTGAACGATTCGTTCATTTTGAACGAATCTTAATGTGACTCGAGAAGAACGAGTCGTCTCGGGGAGTGATTCGTTCAGTCGGGCATGCGCAATTGCGCAACTATGAACGAAGGACTCAAACCCGAAGACTCGAGAGATGAACTAATCAATTCTGTTTCCGGCTCAGACTGCGTTAGTTAAGCTTATATGGGGTTGTCACGTAATGAACGAACGACTCAAACCCGGACAGATAGAAGTGAGGGAGCTAATCATGAAGATCCAGGTAAACAATGCATCAATCTTTTGTTTCTAATAGCTTATAGTTTTGTCTTGTTTGTAGTGTGATCAACGTTATATAAACGTGTATGAGCATTACACGTGTTATGGAAGTAAAACATAGCTTTTAAATTATATTTTGGTAAAATGAACGAAATGACTCGAAAAAAGATTAGTTCATTTTGCTGAACGATACTCAAAGATCCGAGTTGGTAAAATGATCCAAACTTCCCATCACTAAGATTCAGCATCTATTTATAGTGTAGGGGCGGGACACTACAGAATCTAGAGAGCATTTGATTGGACAGAATGTTTGATGAGAAATTGAAGTGCACGGTGATATCATCAAAATCGTTGATTCATATTGGCGGAAGTGACGAGACTGAAAGATTTGAATGCCCATGTCTTGTAAATGCGAATTTTGTCCTTGTTTTGAAGCACACTATCTTATAGATAATCTTAAGGCTAATATATTCATACTAAAAGACAAAAAACTTTAAGTACAAGTAACGTCCCAAAGATGTTCAAAGAACATTGTTGTAAGAGAGTTTTCTCTCAACATTAAGAGAACATTCATTAAGTACAAGTAACGTCCCAAAGATGTTCCAAGAACGTTGTTGTAAGAACGTTTTCTCTCAACCTTAAGAGAACATTCATTAAGTACAAGTAACGTCTCAAAGACGTTTTAAGAACGTTGTTGTAAGAACGTTTTCTCTCAACCTTAAGAGAACATTCTTTAAGTACAAGTAACGTCCCAAAGATGTTTTTAAGAACGTTGTTGTAAGAACGTTTTCTCTCAACTTTAAGAGAACGTTCATTAAGTACAAGTAACGTCCCAAAGACGTTTTAAGAACGTTTTTGTAAGAACGTTTTCTCTCAACTTTAAGAGAACTTTCAAGTAACGTCCCAAAGACGTTGCAAGAACGTTGTTCTAAGAACGTTTTCTTTCAACCTTAAGAGAACATTCATTAAGTACAAGTAACGTCCCAAAGACGTTGTAATAACGTTGTTGTAAGAACGTTTTCTCTCAACCTTAAGAGAACGTTCATTAAGTACAAATAACGTCCCAAATACGTTTTAAGAACATTGTTGTAAGAACGTTCCATTCCGGGAACTCGAGCCGCGTCAAGGAACGCTATGGGGAACGCCATTGGCGGGCCGCACTCTGAATCATGTCTTACAACCAATGAATGACGGGGGTGACGTCACAGGCGCGGTGACGTCATCGACCAGGAAGTATAAAGCACGTGCGTTTGACGCCCGCGGCAGCTTTTGTCATTCAGCGAGAGCGCTCTGTGTCTGTGTCTGTCTTTGCCATCCTGCTGTTTTTCGTGTCCAGTTTGACACACTTTTATTTGAGTAGATATGGCAACAAAACAACCTGCTAAAAAAGAGAGTTTGGTGGCGGTTAAGCGCCCGCATAGGCAGTGTGTCCCTCCCTGCCAACGCTTCATTGTTGGTGGGGATACACACAGCCTATGTGTGGTCTGCTTGGGAGCGGAGCACGCACAGTCAGCCCTCGAAAAGGCTGGCTGTCCGCACTGTGAACGCCTTCCGGTGCGGGTGCTCCGTTCCCGGTAAGCCCTCTTCGAGGAGGGGGCTTTCACCAGCATTCCCCGCGGGTCTGGCCCCGCTTCCGCCGAGGCGGAGCGGCGGCTGCACTCGTGGGGTTCGCAGCTCGATCTGCTGGAGGGTATGGAGACGCGTGATCCCCTACCTCCGCCCTCACTCAGCGGATCGAGCGACCTCCTCCTGGATGCGGAAGCCCGCACTGCGGTTTCTTCCCCCCGGGAGGAGGTCCCCGAGTTCCTCTTATCTTCCTCCGAGGAGGTTGATATTGAAAGTGTGACAGAGGAGCCACAACCGCCACCACGCTCGCCTCACTATGAGGAGCTCATTGAGGTGCTGACCAACGCGGTAGCCAAGTTAAACATTTCATGGCCCGCGGAAGAATATCATGAGCCGCAGAGAAGCCGACTTGATGATCGCTTCCTGCGGACTAGGTCAGCACCTCACAGATGGAGCCTTCCCTTCTTCCCCGATCTCCATAAAGAGCTAGCGAGATTGTGGGAGAAGCCATACTCCTCCCGTCTTTTCTCCCCCGCTGAAAATTATGGTAATGTGGGGGGGGCGGAGGAGAGTGGCTATAGGACGATGCCACGGGTTGAACAGACGCTTGCGGGCTATCTGTCACCCGGCTCGGCGTCGTCCTTGAAGGCTCCGTCCTTGCCCACCAGGCCCCTTAAAGTTACATCTGGCCTGATGGGCAAGGCTTACACGGCAGCAGGTCAAGCCGGTACATGCCTTCACACTATGGGCATTTTACAAGCATACCAGGCTTGTAGAGGAGTGAACTGAAGGAGTTCAGCAGCGGCGAGGAAGTAAGCGTCACAGAGATGCAAAAAACAGCAGATCTCGCTCTCCGCGCCACCAAGGAGGCCGCCCGCGCTGTGGGGCGGTCTATGGCAGTCCTGGTGGCCGCGGAGAGGCATCTCTGGCTGACCCTGTCCGAAGTCAAAGAGAAGGACAGGGTCACGCTTCTGGACGCCCCCCTGCAACCATCTGGCCTCTTTGGTGCTTCGGTTGACACCGTTGTAGCCAGGCACCAGGAGGCCCGCAAGCAGGCGGCGGCGTTCAGAACTTTCCTTCCTCGCCGCGTGTTCTCCTCTGAGGCTGCTGCTCGGGGGCAGCCTCAGCCGTGTACGAGCTCCCATCGTGAGGCACAAAAACAGAGCGTTGCCGCCCGGGCTCCCCCGGCCCAGCCTAGGGGACCCGGAAAGCAACGCTCTAAGTCGGGGGCCTCTAAGAAGAAGAGGCCCGACCTGAGGGTCGTCCTCCAATCGAAGAGGTCCTCGACTAAGCGGCCCTGACGGTTGTGGCTCAGGGCCGTTGAGGGCAGCCCCTCTCGAGGGGGTTTGCACCGTACCCTTAGGTGCGGGTTTCAAACCCCCTCGGGGCCCTCAGGAGATTTGTCAGCTAACCCTGCCAGTGTTACAGGGTGCGGCAATCTCCCGCGAACATCCTCTAGCTGTCCCGCCCGGAAACGTAGCGGCCCTGGAGAGTTCGCAGCCCCCGCGGGGGTCCTCCGAGGAGCTAGTTCAGGAGCTTCCTGCCAGCTTGCTGTTACAGGTCTCCGAGTTAGTTCCTCGAGTAAATCCAGACACCAGTCTCGAGAGGCTGGTACCCCTAGTAAACTTTCTGGCAGCGTGGAAACTACTGCCAAATGTTTCAAAGTGGGTCCTGCGTACTGTAGAGAAAGGTTATGCTATTCAGTTCGGCGCCAAGCCGCCACCTTTCAGCGGGGTATTTCCAACTCTAGTAAGCCCCGAGCAGGGTCTGGTAATGGAACAGGAAGTTGAAACTCTTCTGAGGAAGGAGGCCATCGAGGTGGTCCCTCCTCAAGACAGGGAATCCGGGTTCTACAGCCGGTACTTCATTGTTCCGAAGAAGGATGGGGGGCTTCGGCCCATCTTAGATCTCAGGCTTTTAAACCGCTCAGTCAGAAAACTGAAGTTCAAAATGCTTACAGTCAAGCAGGTCGTGTCACAAATCAGGTCCGAGGACTGGTTTGTCACGATAGATCTAAAAGACGCATACTTTCACATCTCCATCCTTCTTCAGCACAGGAAGTATCTCAGGTTCGCTTTCAGGGGCGAAGCTTACCAATACAGAGTGCTTCCTTTCGGCCTAGCTCTCTCACCCCGCACTTTCACGAAGTGTGTGGATGCTGCACTGGCTCCGCTGTGACTCCAGGGCATCTGCATACTCAACTATATCGATGACTGGCTTATCCTAGCCAGCTCGGAGCAGTTAGCGGTTCAGCATCGAGGTGCTGTTCTCGCTCACATGAAAGAGTTGGGGTTGAGACTCAACGCCAAGAAAAGTGTGCTTTCTCCACTACAGAGGACCACTTACTTAGGAGTAGTGTGGGACTCGATCTCGATGCAGGCACGTATGTCTCCTGCCCGGATCGATTCCATACTGACTGCAGTAAATGCAGTAAAGCTAGGCCAGTCACTCACTGTCAAACAGTTCCAAGTACTGTTAGGTCTTATGGCGGCCGCTTCCAACGTGATACCTTTTGGACTGCTGCACATGAGACCGCTGCAATGGTGGCTCAGGACCAGGGGGTTCTCCCCGAGGGGAAACCCGCTCCGCAAGATCAAGGTCACGCGGCGCTGCCTACGTGCCTTGGCCATGTGGAAGAAACCCTGGTTCCTCTCTCAGGGTCCGGTTCTGGGAGCTCCTTGTCGCCGCGTCACGCTAGCGACAGATGTTTCCCTTACCGCAGGGGTTCCCAACATTTTTTACTCTGGGGCCCCCCTCCTTCTCCGGACAATTTTGCAAGGCCCCCCTATGCCTGACATGTCCTCTTATACTGTACTTCCGCAGTAAAGAAAAAGTATTTATTTTGAAACCTTTTTTATTAACCAAAACATTTGTTTTGCCTTATTATTATTCTACTGCATGTTATAAAAAAAACTCAAAATTCAAACAAACTTTAAATTAAAACTTAAAATATACCTTATAATCTTTAAAGAAAACCTCTGCTCAATTCTAACTTTTAAAATTATTTTACTTCAGACATTCTTTACAACTTCAGAGTACTTTTTCTTAAATAAGTGAACCTGCATAACAGGGAGATACCAAAAGACCACTAAACCTATCCCTTTGAACTTGACTGACTGAATATCTACTGTCAGGGTTTCTGCAGATATGAACAAGTGAAATTTAATACTTTTTAAGACCTTTTTAATACCACCTTATATGAAATTTAAGACCGAAACCTGTAATGGAAATAGATATTATATTACATGCATATATGTGATATTTAATGTGTTTAATGTAAAAAGTAAACACAATTTCATGGCTGTCATAAATTAAATTTATTACTACGATATACAGTGAACTTTTCATATCAGCAGATACTATTCCACACAAACTATCCCCATAAAAGTACCACTAGAAATATCTGATGTAAAAAAAAATCTGAAGCAATATTTTCATCAGTGCTCTATTAGCTTTTACATCTTAAATCTGCATATTTGATTTACCTTTATAAAGGCTTTTTTTTACTTTTGAAATGTATGCATTACCTTTGAAATTTATTTTATGAATTTATCAATAAATTCTAAATGGCTGTTAGCAGTGAGATTACATAATTGAAACAGAACAAAACAGTGGAAATATTTTGTCTAATATGTAAGTAACTACTTGTTTATTGAGCTAAAAATTAATGTAACATTTGTAATTGTGAGAATATTCAGCAAAAAGCTCACTGGTATGTTACTGAACTATATCATGTTATAAATAAACTATACATTTTAAATTTTTACCTCAGAGTGTTTCTTTAGAGTGCTGTTACATTCATTTGTTTTAAAGTATGTCACAAATAGACCAGAAATGCACTATCCATTATCAATTTCTGTTAACGTTGAATGTATTAAAATAGGAATCTTTCTTGCCTTTCGCTGCTTCGCTAGTTGTTTTTGTCACTACAGTTTTAATCAGGCGGTTTGTTCGGTCGGGCAAGTAAAAAAAAAAAACATTTTAAAGTTATCTCGAAGGCTGGCGGTCAGCTAGCTCGACCTATATTTATTATTATATTATTGAGAACATTATATACAGAAAAAGGTAGTTTGACCTGTATTCTGCTACTGCGATTCTGTCTGAAGACACAGTAACTTCCACAGAGGGAGGAAAAAAATTTACAGTTGTTAGCAACTGGCCTTAGCCAAGCCCTATATTCAGTTTTTACAAGCCAAGTATCACTAAACTTGCACTTCCCCAAAGCTAAAAAGTTAAATCCATTTTCCTTCTGCGGTACAATCCGAGAGAGACTCGCGCCAATAACAGAAAGCTGATTGGCTATTGCATGTTGGTCTCATTTGTAGTTTAAATACAGCAAATTATATTTGGAATAGTGAAATAAAGAACTACAACACCACGGAAACAACAAAAAGAGAATTTAAATGAGCTTTAGAGGGAGCGTTAGATGGACATCAGAAAAATAAGACCTGTGTAAAATTATTTAAGACCTAGAACAGCGAATTTAAGACTTTTTAAGGCCTAAAATTTTGATTTTTAAATTTTAGACTTTTTAAGACCCCGCGGAAACCCTGTTGTATCCATTAAAAACTAATACACAAATTCAAAATACAGCAAATACATTCTAAATCTGTTGAAACACATCGATGTGAAGGTTTGGGATCAGTGAACTCATAAACACCGAGCCTCACTCCTCTTCTATGGGCGAGCATCCATTATAAAACACTCACAGGACAATAATTTGGACAACTAGGCAAATGTTTAAAATTTCACGCAAAAATAAGATAGGGATCAGAGCCCCGAGAGCGCGCATAGTTTGTGAATCAATAGCGGACTTGCGTGTCTCATGTACGACTTTGACATACACGAGTGTTATACATTAGGCACGCGCAAGTTCGTTATTATGACACTAATCATTTTTACCTTTACATTAGAGCGACGGTTTGCTTCATGCATGCAGCTGAGAGATGAAACAGTAGTTTGCGTACAGCGTTTGGAAGTTTTGAACCGCCATTTAGTCTGTATTTAACAGTGCGATGAGGCTTGCTGTGCCGAGTCTGAAGCAATCAATCACAGAACACGAGAGAGGCTGTGCTTTTTTTATTTTCATTTAGCATATTAATAATGAAATTAAACAATTATAGGATAATATTTAAATTAATTTTAAGATATCTCGCGGCCCCCCTGGTGGATCACTGAGGCCCCCTAGTGGGTCACGACCCCCCGGTTGGGAACCGCTGACCTACACCATCTGTCCGCCGAGTGCTAGACAGTGGTCATTCGGTCCCTCTTGTTCTGGCTAACTCCCAGACAAAGGACTAAGACTCTGCGTGTGCCTGAGGGCCGCGGAGTACCTCTCGTTCTGGCTGGCGCCCAGACAGAGGAAGACTACCATTCCTCGTGTGCCCGAGGGCCGAGGACTACAGGGCCTTCTTGTCCGCGTAATGCTAGACAAGGGCTCTCTCTCTTTCCTCCCTGGTCGAGCAGACACTGCGCAGGGCTTGGAAATTATGGGGGCGTAGGTGGTCTCGTTCCCCATAGTGTTCCTTGACGCGGCTCGAGTTCCCGGAAGGGAACGTCTCGGGTTACTAATGTAACCTTAGTTCCCTGAGGGAACGAGACGCCGCGTCTCGGACCATAATTCCCGCACCCTGCGGCGCTCGCTTCATTCCTAAAGAGCTGCCGCGGGCGTCAAACGCACGTGCTTTATACTTCCTGGTCGATGACGTCACCACGCCTGTGACGTCACCCCCGTCATTCATTGGTTGTAAGACATGATTCAGAGTGCGGCCCGCCAATGGCGTTCCCCATAGCGTTCACTGACGCGGCGTCTCGTTCCCCCAGTGAACTAAGGTTAGATTAGTAACCCGAGACGTTTTCTCTCAACTTTAAGAGAACGTTCATTAAGTACAAGTAACGTCCCAAAAACGTTCCAAGAATGTTGTTGTAAGAACGTTTTCTCTCAACCTTAAGACAACATTCATTAAGTACTAGGGCTGCAACTAACGACTATTTTAATAGTCGACTAGTCACCGACTATTGAAACGATTAGTCGACTAATCGGATAATTATTCAATTTTTCTCAAATTTAGCATGAGATTGCTTTAATTATGTGGAAAATTATAGTAAACACAAGAAAGAAGGGGGTACTTCAATGAAAAATGCATATTTTGCTGCTGATAGGCCAATTCATACTAAAAGTAAATAAAAATGCCCTGTCTAAAACCAATTAGGCACAGTGCTCGGTCAGTACAGACATAAATGCATAAATTAAGAAACTCTATAATTTTTTTAATGGACAGGCACATTTGTTTTATAAGAAAAAATAAATTAAAATCAAGTAAACATTTTCTTCCTGTAAACCATCAGCAGCAATAAAACAGTAAACAAAAATGTATATCCAAAACAAAACGTATTGGCTTCCATGTTATTTAAATCTTACCGAGGCCAGCCAAACTCCGTTTCATTCAACTGTCCGACGTGCTTTCTCTTTAAATGTTCGTGCATCACAGAGGTGCTGCCGTGATGCGCAAGGACTGCTTTACAAACCATGCAGGTAATATTTTAATTCGCCGTAGCAGGCTAAAATGCTCCCAAACTTTACGCCTGTTTCATACATACTCAGTCTGCAGTGCGTCTACAGTCCGTGTGCGTTACGTATGCGGTGCAGAAGAAGCACAGACTCGTTTTGCTTTCACACAGAACGCGTTTGCAGTCCGTACATTGTGAACGTTCTAATCCGTTAACATGGGTGTGGAAAAAAAAACGCACTGCAGACGGAGTATGTGTGAAACGGGCGTGTTTTGGTACGCGCAGCTGCTGCGTTGGACGCCGCCATTTCTGTATGTTATCGCTCAGCATAGAAGCTGCGTATGTGCGACTCTCGGCAGAAAGATGCCTCACTCGGTTGTCTGGCGACAACATCGACAATGAAATTCATTGTCGACTATTTCTATTATCGATTTTTGTCGACAACGTCGACGAATCGTTGCAGCCCTATTAAGTACAAGTAACGTCCCAAAGACGTTCAAAGAACATTGCTGTAAGAACGTTTTCTCTCAATCTTAAGAGAACGTTCATTAAGTACAAGTAACGTCCCAAAGACGTTTTAAGAACGTTGTTGTAAGAACGTTTTCTCTCAACTTTAAGAGAACGTTCAAGTAACGTCTCAAAGACGTTCCAAGAACGTTGTTCGAAAAACGTTTTCTTTCAACCTTAAGAGTACATTCATTAAGTACAAGTAACGTCCCAAAGACGTTTTAAGAACATTGTTGTAAGAACGTTTTCTTTCAACTTTAAGAGAACATTCATTAAGTGCAAGTAACGTCCCAAACATGTTTTAAGAACATTGTTGTAAAAACGTTTTCTTTCAACCTTAAGAGAACATTCATTTAGTACAAGTAACGTCCCAAAGACGTTTTAAGAACATTGTTGTAAGAACGTTTTCTTTAAACTTTAATAGAACATTCATTAAGTACAAGTAACGTCCCAAAGACGTTCCAAGAACATTGTTGTAAGATCGTTTTCTTTCAACCTTAACAGAACATTCATTAAGTACAACTAACGTCCCAAAGATGTTCCAATAACGTTGTTGTAAGAACGTTTCTCTCAACCTTAAGAGAACATTCATTAAGTACAAGTAACATCCCAAAGATGTTCCAAGAATGTTGTTGTAAGAAGGTTTTCTCTCAACCTTAAGAGAACATTCATTAAGTACAAGTAATGTCCCAAAGATGTTCCAAGAACGTTGTTGTAAGAACGTTTTCTCTCAACCTTAAGAGAACATTCATTTAGTACAAGTTACGTCCCAAAGACGTTTTAAGAACGTTGTTGTAAGAACGTTTTCTCTCAACTTTAAGAGAACGTTCATTAAGTACAAGTAACGTCCCAAAGACGTTCCAAGAACATTGTTGTATGAACGTTTTCTTTCAACCTTAAGAGAACATTCATTAAGTACAAGTAACGTCCCAAAGACGTTCCAAGAACGTTGTTGTAAGAACGTTTTCTATCAACATTATAAGAATGTTCATCAATTACTAATAACGTCCTAAAAACGTTCCAAGAACGTTGTTCTAAGAACGTTTTCTCTCAATGTTACAAGAACGTTAACAATGTTATAAGAACGTTCCAAAAACATTATTTTAACAACGTTTTGTACTAACATTTACACAACTTTTAAAGAACGTTAGTGAATGTTCTGGGAACGTTCCATGTTAGCTGATCGTTGCTGAGGAATATAATGTAGCGATCTAGTATCTAGGATATTTTAACAATAAGAATCGCGGGGAAGTGCTGACAAGAAGTGTATGTGCGCAGCACAGTGCGAGTCGATCTCTCTCTCTCTCTCTCTCTCTCTCTCTCTCTCCCTCTCTCTCTCTCTCTGTGTGTTTGCGTGCATCAATTAAAGCAGCGCATGTGACGTGCGGGTAAAGATGAGGAAGCAAATGCAGGATGAAATGAAATGACAGTTTATTGAAGTAGATACAAACAGTGTGATGATGGTGCGATCTCTCAGCTGGGTGACACAGGGGTTAGATGGCTGGTGATGGTGGTGAGAGAGTCCGATGGTGCTGTGGTGAATCCAGTGAAACACGAAGACAGCGACAACATCCACGACAGAACAATCCAAACACTCGAACCAGACAGAGCAAGACGAACCAACACGACGAGGGATCCGGGAAAACTATCAGACGAGGGAGAGAGAATGCTGTGAGTATAAATAGGCAGTGGTGATGAGAGACACCTGTGGCTGGCTGATTGGCAACTCAGCTGAGCGAGCGTGACAATCACATGACAAACGAACAAATCACAAGACCTGAGAAGACAGCGGATACATGAACCGTGACAGTACCCCTTCCTCTAGGAACGTCTCCTGACGTTCCCAGATTCTGCAACCTGTCGATTGAAATCATCGATAAGAGAGTGATCCAGGATGTCTCTGGCAGGCACCCAACTTCTCCTCCGGACCGTAACCTTCCCAGTCCACCAAGTACTGAAATCCTCGTCCCCTCCGCCTAGAGTCCAGAATGCGATTAACCGAATAGGTTGGTTCCCCGTCTACGAGTCGCGGCGGTGGGGGAACCGGAGCTGGCGGATTAATACGTGCAAAAAACACTGGCTTAATTTTGGAGACATGAAAGACGGGATGAATTCTCCTGTATACTGGAGGAAGTTTGAGGCGGACTGCCACCGGACTAATGATTTTGGTGACAGGAAACGGGCCAATAAATTTGGGAGCAAGCTTATTAGAAACGGAGCGGAGCGGAATGTTCTTAGTAGAAAGCCACACTTTAGAACCGACGACGTATACGGGAGGCTTTGACCGGTGGCGATCGGCCTTGGCCTTGGTGCGCGCTCCCACCCGGAGTAGAGCCTCACGGGCTCTAGTCCAGGTGTGATGGCACCTCTGGACGAAGGCGTGAGCAGAGGGGACCGCGACTTCGGATTCCAGACTAGGAAAAATAGGTGGCTGGTAACCTAAGCTACACTGAAACGGAGATAGGCCCGTGGATGATACTGGTAATGAATTGTGGGCATACTCCACCATCGAGAGTTGTTGGCTCCAGGAGGAAGGATTTCTGGAGACCACGCAACGTAACGCCCTTTCCAGATCTTGGTTGGCTCTCTCGGTTTGACCATTGGTTTGTGGATGGAACCCTGAAGATAGACTAACAGTAGCCCCCAGTAATTTACAAAATTCTTGCCAAAATTTGGACACAAACTGGGGTCCCCTGTCGGAGACCACGTCTGTCGGGAGGCCATGTAACCGAAAGACGTGATCCACCACAGTCACCGCTGTTTCCTTGGCTGAGGGTAATTTGGGCAAGGGAATAAAGTGGGCAGCCTTCGAGAACCGGTCCACCACGGTCAAAACTACCGTGTTGCCCTGGGAGGGCGGGAGGGCGGTAACAAAATCTAGCGCAATATGGGACCAGGGTCTCGAAGGTACCGGCAGCGGTTGAAGGAGCCCATCTGGAGGTCTATTAGAAGTCTTACCAATAGCACAAACCGAGCAAGCCAAAACAAAACTGCGAACGTCACGAGCCATAAGGGGCCACCAAAATCGTTGCTTGACCAAATGTAAGGTTCGATTGACTCCTGGATGACATGCTACATTAGAACAATGTCCCCACTGAATAACCTCGGACCGTAATTCCTCTGGCACAAATAACCGATTCGGTGGGCAAGCGGGCGGAGGCGTTACCCCTTCTAAGGCTGTTTTTACCTTCGATTCGACCTCCCATGTGAGAGTTGAAACGATAAGCGTCTCAGGAAAAATACTCTCGGGAGTGGACGGGCGATCGGAATGGTCAAAAATACGCGACAAAGAATCGGGTTTAACGTTTTTGGAACCCGGGCGGTACGAGAGAGTAAAATCAAAACGTCCGAAAAACAGAGCCCACCGAGCCTGCCTAGAGTTCAATCTTTTAGCCGTTCTAATGTATTCGAGGTTTTTGTGATCGGTCCATACAATGAAAGGTACCCCCGACCCCTCAAGCCAATGACGCCATTCTTCTAATGCCAACTTGACTGCCAACAACTCTCGATTACCAATATCATAATTCGATTCTGCAGGGGATAAACGATGAGAGTAAAACGCGCAAGGATGCATTTTGTCGTCTGTGGTTGAGCGCTGGGACAGGACTGCGCCAACCCCCACCTCTGATGCGTCAACCTCCACCACAAACTGACGTGATGGATCAGGGGTAATTAAGATGGGAGCCGAAACGAAGCGGCCTTTCAGTTTGGCAAACGCAGCATTAGCTGCGTCTGACCACCTGAACGTCGTCTTGGAAGAGGTTAAGGCAGTCAGAGGTGCGGCTAGCTGGCTGTAATTACGAACAAAGCGTCGGTAAAAATTGGCGAACCCAAGAAACCTTTGCAGGGCCTTGCGGGAATCCGGGGTTGGCCAATCTACCACAGCCTTTACCTTCTCTGGATCCACGCGCACCCCCTCAGGCGACAAGATGTACCCTAGAAAAGGAACAGACTGTGCATGAAAAACGCATTTCTCCGCCTTGACAAAAAGCCCATTCTCTAACAGCCTCTGAAGCACTCGTCGTACCTGCTGCACATGTTCCTGGAGAGACGAAGAAAAAATCAATATGTCATCCAGGTAGACATATATGAACTGATCGACCATGTCTCGCAGTACGTCATTGACGAGTGCTTGAAAGACCCCTGGGGAGTTGGACAAGCCGAAGGGCATGACCAAGTATTCAAAGTGCCCCCTGGGGGTATTAAAAGCGGTCTTCCATTCATCTCCCCTCCTGATGCGGACCAAATGATACGCGTTTCTTAAATCCAATTTAGTGAAGACCGACGCTCCCTGCAACCTCTCGAAGGCTGAAGATATCAATGGCAAAGGGTAGGTGTTCTTAACCGTGATATTATTCAGCCCTCGGTAATCAATGCAAGGTCGCAGAGATCCGTCTTTCTTCCCCACAAAAAAGAATCCCGCCCCCGCTGGTGAAGAGGAGGGTCGAATGAACCCGGCTGCTAGAGAATCAGAAATATATTTCTCCATAGCCTCCCTCTCCGGAACCGAGAGTGAATAAAGTTTGCCCTTGGGCGGAGACGTACCTGGCAATAACTCTATAGCACAGTCATAGGGACGATGAGGAGGGAGAGAATCAGCCCGAGACTTACTGAACACTTCCTTCAGGTCGAGATACTCAGAGGGCACGTTACACAGATCCACCGCCTTCTCCTGAAACATAGAAACAGAGACAGACGGACAAGCAGAGACAAGACAAGACTCATGACATTTAACGCTCCACTCAGACACAGACTGGAGCTGCCAATCAACCTTGGGGTTATGTTTTATGAGCCACGGGTGTCCAAGAACAACGGGTGCATGAGGGGAGTCCAGGATGAAAAAGGGGATACTCTCACTGTGATTGCCAGACACAGTGAGAGTGATGGGTTCTGTAGTGAAGGTGATCCGGGGAAGGAGCTGACCGTTGAGGGCGTGGACTGCGATGCTGTTGGTGAGGGGACGGAGGGGAACATGATTAGCACGAGCAAATGAATAGTCCATAAAATTACCTTCGGCCCCGGAGTCCAACAGTGCAGTGCAGATGTGATCCTGTGTGTGCCATCTTAACCTTACCGGAAGGAGCGTGGAGGTCGAGGTGGATGAGGTCTTCTCAGCAGAGATCCCACCCGACAGTAGCCTCAGATTTACTGCCGGGCTGGGCCTTTTACCGGGCAGTTGAAAGCGAAATGTCCTGCCGCGCCACAGTACAGACAAAGGCCCTGGGACCTCCGCCTCTCCTTCTCCTCCCGGGAAAGCCGAGCTCTACCCACCTGCATGGGCTCGGGTTCGTTGGTGTGGCTGATCGGTTCTCTGCCGCTGGCTCGAGTTGACATTCCCTCCCCAGGGGGGAGCCGAGCGGAAAATCCCCGTCGCTCGGCTCGGGAGAGTCGAGAGTCTACCCGCAGTGCAAGGTCGATAAGTCCATTAAGGTTGGCGGGTAGATCCAGGGCGTAGATCTCCTTTTGAACTCGATCAGCCAACCCATGCAGGAACATATCCCACTGCGCTTCCTCGTTCCAATTACACTCCGCCGCCAGGGTGCGAAACTGAATAGAATAATCGGAGACGGAACTCCCCCCCTGTCGGAGATCCGCCAACATCCGCGCGGCCTCCCTTCCTGAGACCGCGCGGTCAAACACCCTTTTCATTTCGGCGGCGAGTGTGGCGAACGAGGCACAACAAGGGTCTTGATTCTCCCACACCGCCGAGCCCCAAAGTGCCGCCCTCCCCGTCAATAGGGTGAGCACGAACGCCACCTTGCCCTCCTCACTACAAAATGTGCGCGGCTGTAAAGTGAAATGCATAGAGCATTTAGTGAGGAAGGCTCGGCATTGGTTCGGCTCACCACTATAGACCTCCGGCGGGGGAAGGCGGGGCTCTGGCTGGGTAGCGAGAGCAGATGTTCCGACTGCAGCGAGAGGGGCGGGCGGCGTGGGTGGTGTGGCGAGCGCAGCGGGAAGTTGCAATTGACGCATACGCTGGGTGAGCTCAGACACCTGTGTCACAAGAGCTCTGATGGCCTGACCGGAATCCTCAGAGCCCTTCTCCTGTTTCTCCAGCCGAGAGATACAATCCCGCATGTAATCCTCCAGGGTGGGCGGGGTGGTGCCTGCTGCTTCCATTATTGGTCTGATAGTTCTGTGACGTGCGGGTAAAGATGAGGAAGCAAATGCAGGATGAAATGAAATGACAGTTTATTGAAGTAGATACAAACAGTGTGATGATGGTGCGATCTCTCAGCTGGGTGACACAGGGGTTAGATGGCTGGTGATGGTGGTGAGAGAGTCCGATGGTGCTGTGGTGAATCCAGTGAAACACGAAGACAGCGACAACATCCACGACAGAACAATCCAAACACTCGAACCAGACAGAGCAAGACGAACCAACACGACGAGGGATCCGGGAAAACTATCAGACGAGGGAGAGAGAATGCTGTGAGTATAAATAGGCAGTGGTGATGAGAGACACCTGTGGCTGGCTGATTGGCAACTCAGCTGAGCGAGCGTGACAATCACATGACAAACGAACAAATCACAAGACCTGAGAAGACAGCGGATACATGAACCGTGACAGCGCATTAATATAGAACGGTGATTTAACTGACTTGGAACTACCCAGAGCCATAGAGAAACAGAGCTGCGACGCTCCCATAGGATTCCATAGGAACTGAGGAATGCGGAAGTAAAGCGTGTCATGGAGCAGCCAATAGTTCCAAACAACCAATAGTTCCTCCATAGAAGCCCATTCATTTCAGCGTTTCTCAAGCACAGTCGCCGGTAAATTGAAGAAATTACTGCATTTTTTTTTACATTTTAACGCATCAGTTGACCTATTGGAAAACTGGCCAGTTGTGGTATTTTATGAAGCGTGTCATAGTTAATGTTTATCGTTAAAAAATAAACAGTTATACTGTAAATGCGATTAGAAAACGTGAGAAACACCGTAATAGCTACCATAACCAGATACTAGTTGTCATATTTTTACATTTTTAGTCTTTCTGCAGTCTTTCTCTCACTAGGGAGGTTGAATGAGATTCAGTAAAGACTGCATTCAAGAAATACGCAGGGGCGGATCTAGAAAATTATTCATGGGGTGGCAGGGGGGTGGCATTAAAATTATGAGGGGTGGCAACACTGAAGCAAGTATCCTAGCATGGTTTTTGTGGATTCAAGGAACGCTATTCTTATTCGGTGTATACACTAGGGTGCACATTTTAACATTGTCCTATAAAAATGAAATAAAGGCTGATGTGTGATCGACTTGAACCTGATATCTGGATTGGAAAGTCAGATAAATTAAATGAGATGGTACGGTATATTCAACTTCTCTTTATTGAGTTCTATGCAAACCTGTAGCAAGTTTAAGCCAAGTTTAATTTACAAAGCATGACAAACAATGCAGACTGCATACAATGTCTCAGTGGATCAAGTTTCCTTAAGTCAAAAACAAATAATAAATATACAGAAACCACATTTAAATATCTTTAAAATGAATAAAATAAATCACAGTATTCAGTGCAACAAGAACAACAAAATGACCTTTTAAAGTATTCAAATATCCTGGATGAGACATGAAAACAAATTTAATAATTTTAGTGCAAGTAAAGCAACAAAGTCCCTTTATGTCCAATTATCTCTTCTTTTTTAACAAACCAACAAATTTGCATGGACCGAAAACTAAATAACAAATTTTGGTGTAACAAGGTTATGACCAGCAGTTTATTAAACAGCTTTGGTGCACATGTGTACAGTTGCAGACATTGTTGTAGACATTACAGTTGTCAGGTTTCTTACACCTTTTCCAAAGTAAAATTCAAGCACTTTCAAGGTGCATTTTCAAGATTTTCCAGCACTGTGGTAAATTACATGTTCACATACCTGAGTTCTTCATTTTAAAACAGATGTTATTGTGCTATTAAAAAACAACTGTCTGGATTGCATATAACATTGCATAATATAAATAGCCAACATACAGCATACAAATTATATAATTTACAATATTTAATTAATATAATTTACACAGTATCTGCAGTATTTTATTTTATTTTTAATTTTTAAGACCTGCACAAATAAAAGTAATACTGTATGATTGGGGTAGGGCAATGTCTATGGTAACATATTAATGACTGGTATAAAATGACTGTAAAACAAACATGATACTAAACTAAAACTAAGCCTAAAAGTACTAAAAGGTAGTCAAAAAGAAGCTATAAAATTAATAATAACATTAATTTAACTAGCCCAAATAAAAAAGACAATATTTTTAAATATAGAAAATCAGATACACTGTAAAAAATGACTGTGAATTTAACGGTGAAAAACTGTAAAAATGCTACGGTAAAAACCTGTGAAATGGTTAACGGTAAGTTCCCTTTGTATATACGGTGAAAAACTGCATGTAATTTTACGGGAGTATACCGTTTTTGAAAATGAAAAAGAACGTAAAATTTACAGTGAATAACCGTAAATTGACATTCCCAGAATTCCCTGTTTTTAATTTTTTTTATTTGATGTTTTTTTGTTGAAATAACTTTTTCTTCTTAGTTTTTTCTTGGCCGTTTTGTACATTAGGGTTGTATGTTACATCTTATGTTGTTAAATTAATGTTTTTTGCATTATTTCAGTTTTATGTGTGTTACCATGATGGTGTTTAGTGTTTGTGTGAATGACACTGTGTACCTTCTATATAAGCTATTATTTAAAACCTCCTTGTGATGGGCTTTAGTTCATCATGTGATGTTGTCATCACCACCTGCTTTTGATGGTTATCAGTGTATTACAAAGGTACAAAACAGATTTCAGTATTTCAAAAAGTTGGTACGTTACCATTATATCAGTGAAATGACGGTATTTACCTGTAAATTTACTTACCTGAAAACCGTAAAATGTAAAACATGTTACCGTAAACATTGCTACTGTATTTTTTACGGGAAAACTCTGGTAACCACAGCTGCCAGGTTTTTCCCGTAAATTTTACTGCTTTTTTTTTACAGTGTAGGAGTCTAAATGTCAATCAAACATATTTTCAATACACAAACAAATATAAAGGAATTAATTTTTTTCACTATTTACAGTGTATCTGCTGAATTTTTAAATATCAATTTAGGGCAATGTATGACCCTTTTTAAGAGCTGCACAAGTAAAATGAACACAGTATGAGTGGGTTGGACAATGTACGGTAACATATTAAGCCATAAAATGGCATGATTTATAATTCAGATTTTCACAAAAACAAAACGTCTTATACAATGGCATTTCAGCCTTTATACCATTAAAAGGGATAAATCAAGTATATAATTTATTATATTTATTTAAAACATAAATATTGCTGTCTTAATTGTTTAGATTTTTAGAAAGCACATTAACTTGTTTCACATTTACAACTATGTGTTTGCTGCATAAAAACGTGGGTCGATATTTGCAATAATCTGACCATAAACAGCTGAAAATTTGCTAATTCATTCTTTTGTCACGAGGTGGCGCTTTAGGAGCGCTGAAACATTACGGTTTCCCTAGTAACGGCTGTACACAAAGCAGCATCAATGCTGTTTTATCAGGCATGAAATGAAAATGCGAAGGACACGTTTCTGAGGACAGTCTGTTCCCTTCAGATATATTTATATAAAGACATCCGTGCCGCGTTTTGACTTTGAAACATGCAGCAGGCATATTTTTTTCAGTGATATCATTGCCTTTTGAAGTTTAATCCAGCCCTATCACGATTCTCGTCTTTCCGTTGCCAACTGTAAGACCTCTTAAAATTATAATTAAGCAGTTCTTATTCTATTTAACATATTTATAACTTTTTTATGGCCCTAAATTTGATACAACTAAATTGAGGAGTTTTTAAGAACCCGCAGGAGCCCTCGACTTTACAATAGTCCGTTGGGGAGGCCGGTGAAACATTTTGGTAGCCCGACTGGAAAACACAATAGCCCTGGGACGTCGGGCTGGCGATTTTGCGAGCCCCGAGTTCTCGTTTTAAACATAATTTGTATTTGTCGATTTCAAGCCATCGCGGACTGATGCAACAACCTCCCGGCATGTTTTCGCTTGATCGCTTGGCTTCAGACTAGCTCTTCCAGGTGTCCTTCCTTGGTTTCCAGGGCAACGCTGATAGATGATTGGGACGCTCGTCACACTATACGCTATTTTTATGTCATCAAAATACAGAGTCGCTGCTGTAAATCGGTCGAGGAAACTCTTTTATTTTTAGAACACTAGGACACTAGTGCTGGGGTGGCAAATGGGGTAGATCCGCCCCTGGAAATACGATAAAAATGTATGCTGAATGCAATTAGCTGCCTTGTGTTTTTTTAAACACTATTGTCATCTTTTCTATTATGTTAAATGCCATTTTTGCTTGCCTTTTAATATTCAGTTATGTTGTATATCATAAAATAACTAAAGTAAACTATTTTTTTATTTAACATTAAATCGTTAAATCGAAACAAAAAAAAGAGAGTGTTTGATCATGTCCAAATACACATTCAAATGTATTTAACCTTAAATGTTACACTAACTGTAATATAAATACTATATTAGAAAATGTTATCTTTTAAATGGCCAGGAGCATTATTGCACATATTATTTAGTAAACTCCCCAAAATATTAACTAATTAGAACTGAACTATATAGACCTTTTTGCTGAACACGGAAGTAAGTCCGACTCTTAACTGAAAGAATGCTTTGCATTTCCGGTCTGGATTGTTTCTAGTCAAATTAGGGTATATTCCGAGCTAATAAACTAATGTTAAACCTATTAAAATGTTTTTAAAAAGCACATGGCTCCATAGCGCCATCACTTGGCAATGTCGCAATGAGCGTCATTTGTCAGTGCCTCACTTTAATAAGTGTGTAGATGACACGAAGCAGCGGAAGGTAGCTACATTAAAAACAGATGGACGCTATTTGAATGGGTTCCTATGGAAACCGGAACAGAAAAGCATTCAATCTGACGTTAGAATTCGTAATGGCGGCGCTCATCGTTTACTCAGGAAAAAGGTCTATATTACAATTATTTAACTGAATAAAAGTTACACTTAAGGTGTTTGGTCACATTTGACTGCCAAAAAGTATGAGAACATATTAATTATGTCTCTTTATCACTCCCCAGAATAAAATGCGATTGTAAAGCGTATTCAGAGTAGTTATCAATACACAATCAATGCACATTATGTGTTAATAATTACTCGAAATTGCTGCAAATATAGTAAAACTGCTGTCTATCCTACTTAAAGCCATTCATACACATTGACAGCGCGGAGTTGTTTGGAACTATTGAGAGCTCCATGAACCACGTGACAGCGCGGCGGCGGGATCAAAGCGTGTCGCAACTCTATTTCTCTATGGCTCTGGAACCTAAAACGGTTTTACTGCACACCTGCCAGCCAATCAGAATCCAGTATCCAGACATTCCATGGAATATATATATATATATATATATATATATATATATATATATATATATATATATATAGGGCCGGGACTTTAACGCGTTAATTTAGATTAATTAATTACACAAAAATAATGCGTTAAAATTTTTTAACGCATTTTAATCGCACTTAATTTTGCACAGCGGAACGTTTCTCACTGGATGAGACTCGGCGGACCGATTATACTGGAGCACCAACTAGCGTTCAGACAAGCTGCGTCCGTCCTAAATAGTATTGTATGTCCCAAATCGTAGTATGTTTAAAAAAGTATTCCAAAGATTCCCGGATGGTCTACTACTTAACGGCTGTGTCCAAATTCAGGGTCTGCATCCTCCTTAGGATCCTTCCTACCAGGTTGAAGGAGGAGGGGTCCTCCGAAGACCGCAAAACCTGGAAGTAGGTGTCAGTGAATTTGGACAGCCTACACTTCTTTCAGTTCCCTCCCTTCCCCGTTGCTCATATCCCGTCGCCTAGCAACCGTGACAGCGCTAAGCAAGAAGTAAGGTTATCTGTACTGCACAAAACAAAATAACTACTCTTTCATGCCTAAAAGCGTTAAAAACATCTTCAATCACTAACAAGAAATTAGCTGTGTGTAAGGGGATATTCACACAGGCAGTAAGAAAGAAGCTAGTTTACGAAGGTGATGTTTTTTTAACATATATACATACAAATGTAAAAAAAAATAAGCTTAACGCTAAAACCAAATGCCTAACTAGACAACCGCTGTAAAAAAATATTTTTTGAAACGCCAGTTTTTTTTAAACTTCCATCATTACTACCGCTTGCTTCGTCCGCCATTATTTGAAAATTCTGGAAGCGCTCTGCCGAAAGGAATTGTGGGATAGGTAGGACGGGAAAGTATCCACCAGACCCATCCTTCAAATTCGGGGAAAAGGAGGACGTATTTGTGGGCTGCATTTGAAGGATCCTATGAATTTGGACAGCCTTCGTCGCGGCGCTGTGACGTAACATCCTTCAAATGAGTCCTCCGAAGGATGTAGACCCTGAATTTGGACACAGCGAACAATCAATGCACACTCTAACAGCTAATATTGCCCACAACACACTGCGCCGTGAATGAGGATTCGATTAGAACTACAAACACGCATAAAAAGTGTTAATAAACTACAAACATGGAGGATATGCGCGACCAACGGACAGGTAGAGAAAGGGGTTTGAGTGATAAATAATCAGTGTGTAACCTGATAAAAAATATTTTATAAATGTTATCCGCGTTATATTCCATGTGCAGCAACATTTATAATGATAGGTTTGGTCATTAACGTTTAAATGCATAATTAAGCAAACACAAGAGCAGAGTTCTCGGCATGAAAGACTCGTGAAAGAACGTGCCTCTTCATTTCTCTCTAATAGACCTTTCTCACAACTTCCGTATTTTGCACCGGAAATACGCAATTGCTGTGTAAACCTATTTCCACCCCAGTATGCCGGTAACCAGTTAAACAACAAAGATAGCGAAAACATCGAGCAAGATTGTTTGTAACATCAAGACCACGACTGTTATATTGCTTTAACAAAGTTGTACATGTCCTCTACTATCCATACATAACCTTATAACCCTAGTCCTCGGTCTAAGTGGACACACTAGTAATTTGTTAGCCTGATTGCTCTCTAACGTTAGCTACGTTACTTACATTGAAAGATAAACGGGACGTTCTAAAACGCTTAAAGTTTCTGTCAAACCTTACTTGTAACAAACACTAACTACTATCAAAAGAACGACCCTTATTCCACAGATAAAGTGAATAATATCACGTTAAGTGTTTTCTCCCACATAGAAGCCCATTATAAGGAAACAGCTTAACGTGGTTTAACGTACCTCAACAGCGACCAGGGAAAACCAAACTTCTTTTAAATTTTACTTATAATAAATACTTACTGCTGTCAAAAGAACGAGCTCTTATTCAGCATATAAAGTGATTGCCTCCCATAGAAGTCCATTATAACAAACCATGTTAAGCTTTTTCCTGTATGGAGTTCTATAGGGAGAAAAACGTGATATTATTCACTTTATATGCTGAATAAGAGCTCATACTTTTGACAGCAGAAAGTGTTTATTATAAGTAAAATTTTAAGCCACGTTAAGCTTTTTTGGTATAACGGACTTCTATGGGCGGCGATCACTTTATATGCTAAATGAGAGCTCGTTCTTTTTAGAGCAGAAAGTGTTTATTATAAGTAAAATTTAACAGAAGTTAGGTCTTCCCTGGTCGCTGTTAAGGTAAGTTAAACCACGTTAAGCAGTTTCCTTACAATGGGCTTCTATGGGGGAGAAAACGCTTAACCTGACATTATTCACTGTATCTGTGAAATAAGGGCTCCTTCTTTTGATAGTAGTCAGTGTTTGTTCCAAGTAAGGTATGACAGAAATTTGGGGTTTCCTGGTCGTTTTTTACGTACGTTAAGCCACGTTAAGCGTTTTAGAACGTCCCGGATAAACTCTTAGTGGAAAAATTTATATCCTTTATCCAATTTGTTCCTCTTTGTGATGGAGTTTTCCTCCACGACTCTTATCAGGTTGGCAAAAGGTATCTTTGGCAAACCAAGTGAGGGAAGTTGTGTAGACTCTCTCCATTTTAATTTTAAATTACCCGGCTTTCTGCTGTGTTGACATTACACAGGAAGTCTGCATACCCTGCGATTGCGTATTTCCGGTTTCTGTGAAAGAGGTCTATACGGTAGGAAATTTAATTAAACGAAATGTAGATAATGTTAACTGTGATGATTGACAGGGCAGTTTAAACAGTGACAGGATTCAGGTAACTAAACAACAGAGCGTCCATTAAAGTGCCCCTATTATGCCATTTTAAAGGTAGTTAATATTGTTGTATTAGTCTCTTAAAACAGGTTTACATGTATGCAAGTTCAAAAAACACTTTAGTTTTCTCCAAAATTAGATTTAATTTTACCCCGTTTCTAAATGATTCGTAAACGACTCGTGTGAAGCAGTTCGAAGAATCAGTCTCTCTAAACCCCTCCTTTCCGTGAACCCTCAGTGCTGTGATTGGTCAGATGGTGCAGTCCTTTTGGATTGGTCTACCGCTACAGCGCAAAAACGAAACGCCCATTGCCATAACTGAATGACAGCTGCGGAGACCTGTTAATGCATAGAAAAGATAGCCTCGATTTTACCCTATCAATTCGAGCCGGAGTCTGACGATGAAACGGTTGAAGTGGCACATCGACAAGAAACTGTTTTGCAAGCACGACTGGAGCAGGACGTTTCTCAGTGGGTGTCATATGTTAACTGTGGAAAGTGATTGCAATTTGCTTTTGTAAGCGAACCGGGCACACCTCTACATTGTGAACTTCAACACTGTACAATCCATAACACTGCGTTAAGCCATTGTTTATCATTATCATTACTTAAACTAATAAGGCAGACAGACAGTCAAGCTGCATCAATCACAATTTTTAGACTACATTGCACTCACAGCTGAACAACAGAACTACAGAAACGCAAGTTAGCCGGTTACCAAGACATGTGCGGGGTTGTTACACACCATAACGTACACAAAGACGTATTTTGAACGATCGCTAGAAAATACAATCATCAATTATTAATCATACTTACAGGTAGAAGTTCAGAGGAGCAAGCCTGTCCAAATAAACTGGGCACTGATCCATTTTTTAAAACCAAGCGTTTGGTGAATCTCGCGTTGTAACGTTACTCCCCAAGATTGGAAAAGCAGTCATCAGTAAAATGACGCGAACACAACACAAGATTGGAATTGGACTGCTGAGGTGTTTAAAAAAATAATGTTAACCACTCATTCTTGGTAGTTTCATCTTTCGGAAGGGCATATAAAACAAATTCACTCTCACAGCGCAGGACGCCTTCTTGACATGACGTAATCCACGTGAAAATGGTAGGCCTACTGTTTGTGGGCGGGCAAGTTGTTCGCGACATAGAACGTGGGCGGACATTAGGCAAATGTGTAGCTCGTGACGTGTGGCCCTTACAGAAAAAGATTCGAATTGCTGACGACTCGTTTAGGCGAATGTGAGCTGACTCTTTTTTTTGATAGACAAAAACTTCATTTATAGTGCACTGTCGGCGTCACAACTTTGCAGATAGTTTATGTTCACAAACAGCTACATGACACACTACATGAAATATCATATTTGAAAAGGCATAATAGGGGCACTTTAAAGAAGCAGTTATGACGAAGTAGTACGTCCCAAAGCTTGCCTACTATTCTGCTACATACTCAAAAGTATGTACTTTTTCTTCACAAAAAGAGTACATACTTATAGGGCATAGTATAAGTTGGCAAATTGGGACGCAGCAAAACAAACCACAGTGAACATGGACAAAAAAGCTGATGGGACCGCTTTGGTTGGCCCTGTGGATGGGAAATTTTGTTACAAAAAACGAATGGATGGAAGCGTCGATAAGAGCATGGTTGTGTGCAAGCTATGCAACAAGGAATTCGCATATCCCTGTAGCACATCGAGCCTATTGCTACACTTAATGGCAATATTGCACTGGTCTGTTGGACTTGGTTGAACAAAAATAAACAATATTTTGTTGCTTAACCTTATGTATTCAGTCATTATTCAATGGTATACTAAAACTCCATATAAAAAAAACTTACTTCTCACTGTTCTCAGGTCAAATATTTATATGCGATTAAAATGCGATTAATTTCGATTAATTAATTACAAAGCCTCTAATTAATTAGATTAATTTTTTTAATCGAGTCCCGGCCCTAATATATATATATATATATATATATATATATATATATATATATATATCAGAAGTTGCGTTAACCGGAAATTGTCCATCATTGACAGAATTTTAATCACAGGCGAGTACCAAGTGTAAGCTACAGCGATCTATCAAGCCACATTACAGAGCACCAAAGCAGTATTTTTTGCTTGGATTTTCAAATTAAATTAACAAAATTTGAAATCTGTGACTTTGTTTCATATCAAAAGTAGCACAGAAAAATGTGAAACCTGACCCCATTTCCTTCCATTTGTTTCCAGCTGTGTATGTTTATTTTCTACATACCCCCCCCCCCCCCCCCCATTTCTCTCTTTTTTTTAAGATTGCAACATCTGCTGAGGCTTTCTCACAGTAATCTCTGGCGCTAACAGGCCTGGTTTGCATCATAATAGAGCTCAGAAGTCTTTATACACAGTTCCGCTATCGTTCACACATGCAAACACTGCTCAGATAGGCACACCAGAAACACGTGGCTCTGGTTCCTGTGATGAGGTAATGCCTCTTGGCAAGGGTGAACTAAGAGTTGACAGTACTGAATGGTGGGGACAATCTGTTCAGTATAAAACTTAGGGAAAAATGAGTGAAGAAATACAATAGAGGAGAAGGAAAAGTAATTATTATCGTTTTTGTTGCAAAGGCACTCACATGTATTCTAACTTTGACATTAACCAGATACTGCAATACCTTACAGACCAGCCCACAATAATAAAAGCTTGAATCTTTCTTGGATAGATGTTTACTCCAGATGCTTGACCATAGTTTTGCAAGTACCACATTGAATATTGCATGGCCATGGTGTTGTATGAAATGTCATGACAATTGTGAATGTCTGGCAGTGTGGTGCATTTAATTGGGATGAATAAGTATTTGACAATAATCTATTTTAATTGGCTTTCAGAAAGATTTTCTTATGCTAACACTGCTTCAGAGTTCTCACACGTTTGTGGACCACTAATGTTTATGAACTACTCCTTGGATGCACCTTTGTGCATATGACTGTATTTGGACCAAGTTATAACAAAACTGGTCAGGGAGTAAACAGGCTTATAATGTATGACAGACAGAAATCCCCACCCTTGAGCGAGATGAGGCTCCACTAGAGAGATGCAGAGATAGAAAAACTATCATGGAAGATTTAGCTATTTTTTAACCAAAGGCCATTTCCTGTGATGTCTTTTCATGTGTGTATCTGAGCAATTAGCTGGCCCTTGTTAACATGGCAGAGATTTTTTAAACCACACTTCACTCAGAGCCTAAAGAAATATTATGACTGACACTTAATATGTGCATTTACTTGAATCTCGCTTCTCACGTGCACTCTTCCAAAAAATATCCCAAGCTTTGTTAGTGGAATCCTTCACATGTTCGCTAAAAGACCTCCTAAGTGGAGTTTTTGCAGTGTGTGCCATATCCATACTCTTTCCAAGCCGTCCAGATGCATTTCACTCCATTTGAGCATTGTGAATCCTCCAAGTAGAGCAGGGAGCCTGGAGAGAAGGAGGTTTCTTCTTACTAACTTGACACTTGATGCAGAAAATGTGCATGTAGTTTGCTAGACACCCTTTAAAATGAGATTGTGTACGAGAAGGGGAAA
The DNA here is from genome assembly GCF_049309525.1 of Garra rufa. Taxonomy (NCBI): domain Eukaryota; kingdom Metazoa; phylum Chordata; class Actinopteri; order Cypriniformes; family Cyprinidae; genus Garra; species Garra rufa. Next base: position 3,681,545 of record NC_133379.1, read on the forward strand.
GAAAGTGGGAGAGTGAAAAGGAAGGGGAAATACTTTTTCTCCGAAGCTAGGGGTCAGAGGAGCCTGAAAAGGAAATAGCATCTACTTTGGATTAAGCGTCACTATCCCTCCTCATCTCCTTTGCCTTCAAGACAAAGTCAAAGTTGGGCATCTGTACGGTCACAAGTCATACACAATCATTCCCAAGCAAGACGCCAAGATAAATATTATGTTTGGATGTTTCTTTTGCTGTAGAGTAGGGAAATATGCAAGGACTGGCTCTGTTTTTCTTTATCCTTGCTTTTTCTCTAGTCACTTTGGCTATATTGTAACTTCCCGTTTTAAATGAGAACTTCTCTTTCTTCTTTAATTTCATACTGTCAGCCTTTTGGTTCCTAGTAAAAAAAAAAAAAAAAAAAAAACCTCTCCATTCTGTCGTGATTGCATATTGGCTTGTTAAAGTGTTGTCATCAACGTGTATTGATTCATTTGAGTTCTCACTGCACACAAAGGATGCCATTTTATAATTACACTCAATAAGAGTTGAAATCAGAATGCTAATTCTAATTTTGTATTCCTTGTTGATTTTATGTGAGCAAATTCACATTACAGAAAGAGGTTTTGGATTTTGACCTACAACATAAATTACAATCATACTTAATATTTAGAGTTTGACTCCATTGTGTTTTAATAAATAAATAAAGAAGTTACATTCCAGATAGAACACGTATGTCTGCAAGATATCTGCTAAAGATCGCTTTATCTGGAGAGCATTTGCTGTGTACAAACATCTGATAAAATCATGTAAACATGTAAATGAACATTAAATAGGCATCTGTGTATGTGTTCTATCAGGGATATATAAATAAATGTGCAAATGTATGTTCAGTTATATTAACCGGCCCATTGTAAATACACCACTTAAAACAAACAAACAAACAAACAAAAAACAATATCAATCTGTCTAGTAAGGATGCATACATGACTGTGAATCAGTTTTACCTGCTATTGAGCAAATAAGGTAACAACAGGTCTACCTAGAGAGACAATCCCCAAACAGGAGACCCGATGTGGGATTTAAATATTCCTTTAAAAAAAAATTTAAGCAGTGTGCACGCAACAGGAAGCAAGTGCACACGATTGTTCTAGGTCTTAAAAATGGCAAAAATGCACACTAAATTCACATCTCAAATACCGCTTTGTGGTAAATATAGCAATATTTGCCAACTGTTTAAGATAAAAATGTTAAACATAAAACACCATGTACATCTTGGAGCAAGCAGTCCTAAACCAGACGCTCATTTGTCCTCCTCACTATTTTATACTTTATCCAAAGGTATATATGGTTTATTCAGTGGTTATGGTATATAATTTACATGCAGGTGGTGGTGTAATAAATTCTTCTATTTGATCAATTTGAGATCTTCAAGATGTTGCTGCAGCAAACACAGCACCTGATGATGGCTTGGCTACTTGTGTACTTATGCACATGCACACTCTTTAAAAATGGCTCTTAATGTGGACATAAATGTAATTCCATATTTAAATGGAATGAAACATATGGACTGTACTGCAAGTTAGTTTGCTTATTCAGCCCAGGTGCATGATTTATTAAAGTCCACATGAACAAGAAACCATGCTTCTAACCACACTTTAGTAATTCCAACCATGTAAGTTTCATTGAACTATGTTGGTAAGAACAGAATTTGCAACTGTTGGTGGCCAGTGATGCTTTTGGGAAATGCACCCCAGATCAGAGTTATCATATCATATATCCGGCATGTGCTAGACAATTCACCATATTTGTTTATTTTTAAACTTTTTTTTTTTTAACTCCAAACCAGGGTTTCTGAACTCTGGCCTTCAAGATCCATTTTCCTGTAGAACTCAGCACCTAAACAAGCTAATCAAAGTCTTCAGGATCACAAAAAAGTTTGATCAAGGCTGAAGCTAAACTCTGCAGGTACGTGTACCTCGAGGGCCAGAGTTGAGAACCCTGTTTAAAACTGTTAGCTAAACTGCATCCTGCCCATGTCTTTGAACTCTTTCCCACATGCAAGATGTCAGAATACTAATGCTGTTAGCAGAAACTGTGGACAGATTGAAAATGGTGGAGTTATGTTTGTTAAACTTCTTCAAATGCACACTCATCTGAACAGTAAAATGTAATTAGTAATGTCTTATTGTCAACGCTTTGTTTGTAATGTCTTATTGCCAACGCTTTGGGGAATGCCATTGGCGAACCACACTCTGAATCAGTCTACAACCAATAGAACGACGGGAGTGACGTCACCGGCGCGGTGACGTAGGCGACCAGGAAGTATAAAGCATGTGCGTTTCAAACCGGCGTCAGCTTCCAGGAATGAAGCAAAGCGCGGCAGGAATGCGGGAATTATGGTCCATGACGCAGTGTCTCGTTCCCTCAGGGAACCAGGGTTACATACGTAACCCGAGACGTTCCCTTCCGGGAACTCGCACTGTGTCATCAACGCTTTGGGGAACGATATGCCAACTTCCCCATAATTCCAAATTCCTGCCTGGGAAAGGAAAGGAAGCGTTGAGTCTGGTGGATCAGGCCAGAACAAACTCTCTGCATGGGGGGGCCAGGGCGAGAGAGATGGTACACCTCTGTCTGGGGGACCAGCCCAGAACAAGAGGGCAGTGCCAGATGATACTTACCTGCTGGGGCACTGAAGGTTCTCCGCCTGGGAAATTTGCCAGGACGCGAGAAATATTACACCTCTGTCTGGAGAATTGCCAGAGCAAGAGGGAGATGGCATATAGGCGCACGAGGAGAAGTAGTCCAAACTCTGTCTGGGGAACAGCCAGCACAATAGGGACTGGATTGGCTCCGCCTGGAAAACTGCCAGGACGCGAGTGGAATTACATCTCTGCCTGGGAAGCTCCCAGCAAAGAGGGATATGATCCACCTCGGCCCTCGGGCACACAAGGAAAGAGTCCACCTCTGTCTGAGGACCAGCCAGACGTAGAGGGACAGGTAGTGTCTGGGGGAGTCGCCAGAACACTAGGTTGCTCCGCCTGGGAAGATTGCCAGGACGCGAGCGGGATTACATCTCTGCCTGGGATGCACCCAGCTAAGAGGGAATATAAACCTCGGCCCTCGACCTCACGAGGTTTGGATCATACACCCTAGTCTGGTCACCAGCCAGAGAGGGAGAAATCCTCCTCGGCCCTCAGGCGCACGAGGAGAAGGTAGTCCTTTGTCGGGGAGCACCCGGAACAAGAGGGACACAAGTAGTGCCTGGAAACTCTGGCCAGGGCACTGGAATGGCTCCGCCTGGAAACCTGCCAGGACATCAGTGGAATTACATCTCTGCCTGGGGAGCACCCAGCGCAAGAGTGAGAGTTGTGCACCTCGGCCCTCGGGCACACGAGGCGAAGGCCTCCGTCTGGTGACCAGCCAGACTGAAAGGAAAAAGTCCTCCTCGGCCCTCGGGCCCCCGAGGAGAAGGTAGTCCTTTGTCAGGGCGTACCCGGACAAGAGGGACACAAGTAGTGCCTGGTGAACTTGCCAGGACACTGGAATGGCTCCGCCTGGAAAACTGCCAGGACGCGAGTGGAATTACATCTCTGCCTGGGAGCACCCAGCGCGAGAGGAAGCATCTACCTCAGCCCTCAGGCTCACGAGGGATATCGTAGCTGTCAGCTTAGGACAGAGGAGCCTGGAGTGGCTCGTAGGTCTAACTCGTAGAACCTAATAAAGGTCAAAGGTGTGGACCTGAATAAGGACACCTGCTAGCAGAGCTTTCGAGGCTGCCATGCCTCGAGTTGAGTGAGCCTTGACGCGCATCGGTGATGGGAGGCCAGAGGACTCATATGCAGTAGATATGGCATCCACGATCCATCTACTGATAGTCGGCTTTGTTGCAGGGAGCCCCCTCTTAGGGGGACCATAACAAACCAGTAATTGCTCTGACTTTCGCCACAGGGCAGCTCTGTGGACGTATGTGTCCAGTGCTCGCAGGGGTAGAGGAATGCTTTGGCCAGACCGGGTGCAAAGTTGATAAAGGAAGGGGCCACTGAAAGGGCCTGAAGGTCTCCTACTCTCCTCAGAGAAGTAAGAGCCAACAGCAACGCCGTCTTAATTGTAAGGAAGCGATCTGAAATCTCCTCTATAGGCTCAAATGGGGGCCGAGAGAGGGCTTCGAGCACCACAGCGAGGTCCCACATGGGGATTCTAGGTGTCACCCGAGGCCTCAACCTGAGTGCACCGCAAAGGAAACGTATGACCAGGGGGTTCTTACCCACTGACAGGCCACCAAGCGGGGCGTGGTAGGCCGATAAAGCCGCCACGTACACCCTCAGGGTGGAGTGGGCTAACCCTGTGGAGAAGTGAGACTGCAGGAACTCCAGCACTGTACCAACCGGGCAGTGAACTGGGTCAGCATGTCGCTCTCTACACCACGAGGTGAAAACATTCCATTTAAGGCCATAAAGTTTGTAGAGGGAGCTCTAGAATGAAGGATGGTCTCAACAACCTCGGTTGAGAGACCATCATCTATGAGATGTGCCCCCTCAGGGGCCACACCCATAGTTTCCACTTCTCTGGGTGGGGGTGGCAGATTGCGCCCCCGGCCTGAGAAAGGAGGTCCCTCCTGATCGGAATCTCCCACGGAGAGCCGTCGAGGAGGGAAACGATGTCCGAGAACCATACTCGGGCCGGTCAGAATGGGGCTACTAGTAGTAGGCTGACTCCGTACCGGCGTACTCTTTCTAGAACTCCTGGGAGTAGAGCGATCGGGGGAAAGGCGTACAGACGAAGCCTCGGCCACGTCTGTACCATGGCGTCCAGCCCAAGCGGAGCTGGAGGCACTAGAGAGTACCAGAGGGGACATTGCGATGTCTCTCGAGTCGCAAAGAAGTCCACCTGAGCCTGGCCAAACACTCTCCATATCTGCTTCACCACCTCCGGGTGAAGCATCCATTCCCCGGGCCTCGGCCCCTGCCTCGACAGGACGTCTGCCCCCACGTTGAGATGTCCAGGGATATGAACTGCACTCAGTGAGAGGAGTTTCCCCTGGGACCACAGGAGGATATGGTACGCCAGCTTGTACAAGGGGCGTGAACTCACACCCCCCTGGTGGTTGATATAGTAGACCACCGCTGTGTTGTCGGTGCGGACCAACACATGGCGGTTTCTCAGGTCTGGGAGGAAGTGCCTCAGGGCCTTGAAGACCGGCAACATCTCCAGGCAATTTATGTGCCACGAGAGGTGATGACCGGTCCACAGGCCGGAGGCCGAGCGACCACTCATGACCACTCCCCACCCGGTGAGGGAGGCATCTGTCGCTAGCGTGGCGCGGCGACACGGAGCTCCCAGAACCGGGCCAAGGTTTCTTCCACATATTCAAGGCACGTAGGCATCGCCGCGTGAACTTGATCTTGCGGAACGGATTTCCCCTCGGGGAAAATCCCTTGGTCTTGAGCCACCACTGTAGCGGCCTTATGTACAGCAGGCCAAAAGGTATTACGTTGGCTGCCGTTGCCATGAGACCTAACAGTACTTGGAACTGTTTTACAGTGAGTGACAGGCCTAGCTTGACCGCATTGACTGCAGTAAGGATCGACTCGACAAACTAGTCCTCAGACCTGATTTGAGACATGACATGCTTGACAGTTAAGTGTTAGTGATAATAATGCATTCACATTAAGTGTACTTAAGTACAACTTTTGGGAAAATGTACTTCTACTACAATACATTACTAATAGATTTTTTATATATTAACTTATTTTAAACTCAAGATTAGTATGTAAACAGTGTACTAAAAATCAACTAATGTTTAAAGCATTTAAAGCACACTTTTGAAAAACACACTAATAAAACTCTTTTGGATGTTTTTTCTGTAGTGTACTTTATTGTAGTACACTAAAAATTTATTTAAGTATTACTGGTATTTAGTATACTTTTGTCAAGTGTACTAAAGTCCTACTGAAATATAAACATACTTTTAATTAGTATATTTATAGTGTATAACCATCAAACTTTTATTTAACACACAAAAAAAACAATGTACTAAAAATGTATTTGCGGGTATTTAAGTGTATTTTAATTGCATTTAAGTATATTTTTTTTTCACCTGGGCGGCCACGTTGGCCAGGAGTATATGGCGCCCCCCCAAAATTTTCTTTGAGGAATTCAGGGGTTTGGAGGGACCGTTTGGCAGAGTGGGCTCTGAAAGGCTGGACAGGACCAGCGGAGGCTCTGGAAGGCTGGGCTGGGCCAGCGGAGGCTCTGGATGGTTGGACGGGACCAGCTGAGGCTCTGGATCGCTGGACGGGACCTGCTGAGGCTCTGGATGGCTGGACGGGACCAGCTGAGGCTCTGGATGGCTGGACGGGACCAGCGAAGGCTCTGGAAGGCTGGATTGTACCAGCGGAGACTCTGGAGGATTGGACGTAACCAGCGAAGGCTCTGGAAGGCTGGATTGAACCAGCGAAGGCTCTGGAAGGCTGGATTGCACCAGCGGAGGTTCTGGACGGCGCTCTTGAGGAGCGGGCTCTGGACGGCGCTCTTGAGGAGCGGGCTCTGGACGGCGCTCTTGAGGAGCGGGCTCTGGACAGCTGGACGACCCCAGCGGAGATTCAGGAGGGCTGGGCGTCTCCAGCGGAGACACTGAAAGAGCTAGCTCTGGGCGAGCGGTCACTGGAGGGCGCTCTGGGGGCGCAGTCACTGGAGGGCGCTCTGGCGGCGCAGTCACTGGAGGGCGCTCTGGCGGCGCAGTCACTGGAGGGCGCTCTGGCGGCGCAGTCACTGGAGGGCGCTCTGGCGGCGCAGTCACTGGAGGGCGCTCTGGCGGCGCAGTCACTGGAGGGCTGGGCGGAACCAGTGGAGACCCAGGAGAGAGGACAGGGGCCGTGAACTCCATAGGGAGAGCCATATCCATTATAATAGTTTCATCCCTTTTGGTCGGAGATGCAGGAACATCGGCCATTTTGGCCGGGGCATCAGGAACATCGGCCATTTTGGCTGGGAAAACAGGAACGTCGGCCATTTTGTGAGCTGGCATGGCCGCCCGTACTGACCTCAACGGTGGGTCTAGCACACTGGCCATCAGGATAGGCCATAACGTTGGAGGGCTGGCCGCGAGCTCCGGGCTGGCAAGGAGGGAGGAGCTATTGGTGAGGTATGTGGGGAGTCCAGGCGAGGAGTAAGCCGGTGAGACGTGCTGGGTTTCGTAGAGGGTTGGACGAGGAAACTCACCATCACTCTTTATTTCTTTAACCTCGATACTAGAGCCATTTATATAAAGAGTGAGGTTGATTAGTTCAATCAAGGAGAAACCACATATGGGGGAGGTGCATCGGATTGTTTCCTCATCCAGTCCAAACCGAAACATCACAGCAAGGGTGACGTCGGGCCAGCTTACCCGATGGGAGCGCTCAAGGAACTCCTCCACATACCACTCCAATGTCCGCCCACCTTGCCGTAGGCTCCATAGCCTGTCCTCAGCTTCAGACAGTTTTAATGAGTCGGGAGAGGCACCGGTGAATGTTGCGTTCTTCTCCATGAGTGGGCTGAAGGAATTTATTCGGGGCTGGAATCCTGTCACGACCACACACACAAGGAGAGGGTAAGTAGATTTCAAGGTGTTTATTTACAGACGTGCACACTTCAAACAGGTGAATAGAGACTTCGGCATCCGAGTCATCAATCACGGTCCGATAAGGTAAACACAAGTTCATAGGCAATCGCCAGCAAGAGTAACAGTCACTTCCCTTAAAGTGGTGAACGTATGCTGCACAGGTTGATCCAGTTGTGGTCCGAGTGGAGCACAGGAGAATCGAGAGACGGAGGAGAAGATCCAAGGAGAGGTGTCCATGTAACTTTGATTCCAGCCGGTGAGTGAATGGCAGAGGCAAGTATTTAAAGGGAGTGGTGATTGCTGGTGCAGGTGACGGTGATTAGAACTCTGGTGATGGGCGTGGTGCAGTGAGGATTGGCTGATTGATGAAGGATCACAGTGATTGGGACTGAGGGAACGTGCTGAGGGTGTGACATTAAGCAGAAGTGGTGGACGTAAAGCAAGCAATAATAACATTTTGTTATCATCATGAATTACATGTTCTTATCATCATCATCAGAATATAGGGAAAATGTTCCCTATATTGTGAACGGCTTTGGGATATCTTGAACGGTGTTGATGTGGTGATTTATGAAAGTAACAATAAAAAAGATGAAGAGTTATTTTCATATATCTTTAAATTGCATTACTCTAACTCATCAAAACTTTTTACATATAAAGAACAAGAAATTCTTAGGAAATACGTGTAGTTTCAAAATGTTATCATGCTCAGAGGCCCCAAAAACATTAAAAGTGTCATTTAAATTTGTCAGATTAAAGCTCTAATACCAGGGATGAACACTAGAGGTCCTCATAAGATAAGGAATCGTTTGACCTCTAATGCTATTTAGCTCATTGTCAGTGTATAAGAATGACAATAATCCATAGAATCAGTTGATATATACTGTACTGTCAGTGTAATTTTACATAATTATTTTGTATAGGTGCTTAAAGAGCATTAAAATCTTTTTTTTATCTTTTAAGGAAAAATTATATGATTTAAATACATATATACACTCTCACTGATAGAATAAAAAATCTTATAAGTATGACACTATTCTGCTCAGTTCACTTAATTAGAATGAGAAACAAATACAAAAAGGCCAAAAAAAATCAACTAAGTTAATATGTATTTATTTTTAATATATTTGTTTATAATTATTTCACAGATGCTTATAGATTATTAAAATAATATTTAAAAATGCTTGTAGATCATAAAACATGGTAACTATTTAAAATAGGGTCTCTTTTGTTAACAATGGTTAATGAACTAACAAACACGAACAAACAACGAGCAATATATTTGTACTCGATTTTCTTCAAACTTCATCAGAATAATGTAAAAGCCCTGATGCATCAAATGCTGTTGCCATGGCAAATAAATAAAAATAAAAAATACATTCAAATATTTGTTTCCTGTGATATTTAAGGCAGATAGCGTGCTTAGAATTTCATTTTCCATTTTCAATTTTCAATGATTTATTATATATTTAAAGTGCAGCATCCTAACTCTTTGAAACTTTTTTCATACAAATAACTATTCATTCTGATCAAACAAAGTTCATTTCATAATTATACAAAACTCCACGAATGAAAGAAAATAAAAAAAACATATCTGATCTCACTCTGCTCTGCACTCAATGTGTGTGTTTGTGTGGTAAGTGGTTGAGTGTAAGGAGGGGGGATGGGTGGTAAGAGAAAGAGTCAGAGAGGAGGAGAGACAGTTAGGGTTAGTCCAAAGGGTTACTGTGAATGCATGTGCCAACTGGGCACCGTTTTCCTGATGCTATTGGGATGGCGACTGCACAGACGGCGAGGGCCCGGTCATCGCTGCTTGCAGCTTTAATTATTATTATTATTATTATTATTATTAAGATTTGCTTTTGTGATTTTGGTGCTGTACATTCTGATGGCGAGCTGCCCATGCCCTTTATTTTTTCTTAAAAAATAACTGAAGGAAAAGGGACTGTTTACAGTTAAACCGAAGTTCTTCCGGCTGTGTCAGGGTGGACATACTGGACTGTAACAATGTCTAAAGTTGTTTAAAAATGTCTAAGCATTGGCTAAAGTGTAAAAAGAAAATATAATGTACATTTCTGATCACTTGAATATTTTTTTTTTTTTTTTTGGCATTGTTGTTAAGAATCTGTTATCAAAAACAAAAAAAGATAATAAAAAGTCCTTGTATAGTCGTTGCCGTATTAATGTGTGCAAAGTTGTAGCGATATTAGATCCTATTCACGAGTTCGCTCTTGCACATAATAAACAGCGTAAAAGTTAAGCGTGTTTGGCATGCTGTCCGGGAGAGGGCTCAGAGCTCGGCATTTTGCCCGAACCCAAAAGCGCTCCCCCTAGCTGGAGGTGAAGAGAAAATAAAAAAGGGGGGGTGGGAGGGATGCTGAAATCAGAGATAACTGAAGGTAGGACTGCTTGGTTATTTAAAGGGACTGTAGTAATTGGATAGGGAGAGTGATTGGATAGGGAGTGATTGCTGATGATGAATTGGCCGTGTTAATTATCTGCGTGAGCTCCTCCTGAAATTTGTTAATGAAACATCACTTCACGAGTTCGCTCTTGCACATAATAAACAGCGTAAAAGTTAAGCATGTTTGGCATGCTGTCCGGGAGAGGGCTCCGAGCTCGGTAGTCATTCCCGAGCCCGGGGCACTCCCCCTGCCCAAGGAGAGGGGTCCGAGCTCGGCATTTTGCCCGAACCCAAAAGCGCTCCACCAAAGTGCAAATAACTGCAGGACAGCAGCCAGATGACCCCCCAAAAAGCTTAACTTGGCTGGAAGGATGCTGGACGTTTTCAAATAGACAGCGTCTGGGAGGAGTTTCGGCAGGCATTGTTGGGGTAGAAAAAGAAGAAAGCATTTTGCGGGAGTGAAACATGCGGCAGGTGGGAATTGTGAATGGTGCTCTCAAAGTGAGCATTGCTGTTGCGTGGAAAAAAAGGGGCGGTGGCTGCGGCGGGGCTTTGCATTGCTGCGCGTGTAGGGGATAAGCAGGGGCTTGAACAGGAGCCAAGCGATGTTGAGCGTGAGAGGAAAAGCGGGGCGAGCACTGCTGTGCGTAAGGGGGGCTCCAGCGGGGGCGCGCATTGCTGCGCGTATAGGGGATAAGCAGGGGCTTGAACAGGAGCCAAGCGATGTTGAGCGTGAGAGGAAAAGCGGGGCGAGCACTGCTGTGCGTAAGGGGGGCTCCAGCGGGGGCGCGCATTGCTGCGCGTATAGGGGATAAGTGGGGGCTTGAACAGGAGCCATGCGATGTTGAGCGTGAGAGGAAAAGCGGGGCGAGCACTGCTGTGCGTAAGGGGGGCTCCAGCGGGGGCGCGCATTGCTGCGCGTATAGGGGATAAGCAGGGGCTTGAACAGGAGCCATGCGATGTTGAGCGTGCCGGGAAAAGCGGGGCGAGCACTGCTGTGCGTAAGGGGGGGCTCCAGCGGGGGCGCGCATGCTGCGCGTATAGGGGATAAGCGGGAGCTTGAACAGGAGCCATGCGATGTTGAGCGTGACGGGAAAAGCGGGGCGAGCACTGCTGTGCGTAAGGGGGGCTCCAGCGGGGGCACGCATGCTGCGCGTATAGGGGATAAGCGGGGGCTTGAACAGGAGCCATGCGATGTTGAGCGTGACGGGAAAAGCGGGGCGAGCACTGCTGTGCGTAAGGGGGGCTCAAGCGGGGGCGCGCATTGCTGCGCGTATAGGGGATAAGCGGGGGCTTGAACAGGAGCCATGCGATGTTGAGCGTGAGAGGAAAAGCGGGGCGAGCACTGCTGTGCGTAAGGGGGGGCTCCAGCGGGGGCGTGCATTTCTGCGCGTAGGGGAATAAGCTGGGGCTTCAACGAAAGCAGGATGCCCCATGGAAATGGGACGCAGAGGGGATGGTTGAAGCGGCTAGAGATGGCGTGGACGGGGGTGGGCTGGCGGTAGAATGAGTTGGCCGATTAGGGTTTGGTGGGTTTCCTTGATGAAAGCGCGATCTGATCGGATGTAGCTTTTGAAAGCTTCCGATGTCCACCGGCCGAGCGCTTGGATCTGCTGTTGGGAGAGGCCTTTTTGAGTGGCTGTGGTTGCTGCACCTATGCGGAATGAATAGCTGGAGAAATTGTCAGCTGGTGTGCCAGAGAGAAGCAAGATGGATTTAAGGTGCTTTTGGAACCAAAAGCGTGTGGCGGGGCGGTTGGAGTCATCTGTAAAGAGAGGGTCGGAGGGGAGTCTGGATTGGGATTTCCTGAGCTGAAGGAAGGCTAGGAGGGTTTGGAAGGGTTGGAGGGGTGATTGAAGGTTGAAAATATAAATGAAATGGCCTTTCTTAGTTTGGTCTGTCTTACTTTGTTTAATGAAGTAAGAGATGGTTTCACCGTCTAGAACTGCTAGATCGGAGATGGTAAGGTGGATGGCTGGGTTGAAGCCAGATGTAATGGCGAGCTCAGAGCATCTGAGGAAACCGAAAAAGGCCAGGATAAACATTGCGTCTAATGTGCGTCTAATGTATGGATAGAATGGTAACCTTTACGGAGCGTGGATATGCATTTGGTCAGAATCTTTAGGGTGATGGGTTGTCTAGGGTCTGGGCGGCTGGGCTGGGTTTTTTTGTATGCCTTTGATGAGGAGGGATGTCTGAGAATTGGAAATATGGGGTGAAGGTGAGCCGAATACCAGTTTGTGGAAAAATTGGACTCCACTTAGGTATCCTTTAATGGAACTGGCTTTGAGGTTTTTATTGGAGTTGAGATGGGAGATAAATGAGGTGACATTGAGCAGGGAAAAATCGGGGAAAGGTAAGCTGTAGGCGGCGTGGAAAGTTTTAAAGCATTTCCACGCTGTAAGGTAGGATTGGAGAGTCCTGGGGGAGACTGCTTGGAGAATGGAGTCGATGGATGCTTCGAGAAGAGGCCTTAGGGGGTGGGTTATGGGAATATCAGTTCTGAATAAGGAGGGACTGGGGTTGGGAGCGGGTCCGCTTCTGGAGCCAGCGATCTGAATTTCTGAAAAACAAAACGAGAGAGAGTCAGCGATTTGATTCTTTGACCCGGGGATGTGTTTTGCAGTTATGATAAATTGGTCACGAGCTGAAATCCAAATCAAACGTCTGAGCAAAGGAATGAGTGCGGGGGAGTGGGAACGGCCTTTGTTAATGCAGTGCACGGTAGCTTCGTTGTCGTAGTGGACGACGATGCTGGTGGCGGACCATTCTTTGCCCCATAGGGAAGCTGCGGCCACTAATGGGTAAAGCTCAAATAGTGCTGAGGATGATAGCTGGAGGGGTAAATTTGCCAACTCAGGGTGCCAGGTAGAAGCGAACCAGCGGCCCCGGAGGAAACCTCCAAAGCCGACGGAGGGGGCGGCGTCGGTATATAATTCGATATCGATTGGGGAAGAAACCAAATTGCTGTAAAAGAACGATAAGCCGTTCCACTGTTTAAGGAAGGAAATCCATGAGCTGAGCTCATTGCGGCAAGAATCAGTTATGGAAATGCGGTCCTCAAGGGCGTGGGCGGAGGAGGAGAGGGAGAGGAGATGGGAGATAAAGGGGCGGCCTTGTGGGATGATGCGCATCGCGAAATTTAGATGACCCAGAATGGATAGCAGCTCGCGTTTTGTACAGCTACAGTTTGTTGACAGAGTGGAAGCTACTAGAATAGTTCTGTCAATCTTTTCTTTGGGCAGGGAAGCCAGGAATTTTTTGGGAATCTAAATTGATGCCCAAAAATTCGATGGAAGTGCTAGGACCCTTGGTTTTTGTCTTGGGCGAGGGGAATCCCGAGCTCTGAGAAAAGCTTTTGGGTTGTCAAGAGGTGTGCGGCTGGGACGGAATCTGGGGGTGAGATGATTAAGAAATCGTCTAAAAGATGGATCAGATAGGGTAAATTGTAATTGTTGGAGAGGATCCAGCAAATTGCCTCCGACAGCGTGTCGAAGATTTTTGGACTGCTTTTGCAACTGAATGTGAGGCGTACGGCGAAATAGAATTCGTTTTTCCAGCGAATGCCAAATAAGTGCCAGAAATCTGGGTGGATGGGCATAACTTTGAAAGCGGAAGTAATGTCGACTTTGGCCAACCAAGCGCCGCGACCTGCCTTTTTAATCAAGGTAATGGCTTGGTCGACGTCGTGATAGTGAAGAGAAAACTCTTCGAGCGGAATGAGGCTGTTAATGCTAGGGAATGGGGAATTATACGGGGATGAAAGATCAATTATGAGGCGTTTTTTGCCTGAGAATTTTCTGGTGGCAACGCCGATGGGGCTGACTCGATAGATGCTAAAGGGAGGGACAGAAAAGGGGCCTATCATGAAATTTGAGTCTATTTCTTTTTTGATTAGGCCGTCCACTATTTCGGGTTCGGTGAGAGCGTAGTGGAGATTTGGGCAGATGAGGTTTTGGGAGGGGAGGCTCAGGACGCCGGGGTGGAATCCATGTGTGAGACCTGCTAGTATCTGGGTACTGATGGAGTTGGAAACTGGGGGAGGTTCCTGGGCTAAAGCGTTTGGCGGGGCTGGAAGGGGTGTGACTGAGGCCAATGAGAAGGGAGGACGGGCCTGAGGAGGAGGGAAAGTGGCTACCGGGACCGGTAGTGGCAGTAAACCTGAGCTGCGGCCGTCTCCTGGGACGGAAAAGAAGGGGGGAAAGAGAGGGGGGATGGCGTGCGTCGGAGCCTGCGAGAATAGAGGCATGCTCGCGCTGGGGACGGCTCCTGGGGCAGAGGAAACAAAAGGGAAGAGAGGGGGAATGGGGAGCACCGGTGCTTGTGGCATGAGCGGGGGAAATGCTCGTGCTATGAGCGGAAGGCGGTGCTGCGGGCCATGAGAAGGGGAGAGAAAGGAGAGGCAAGGGTTGCGGACGGGAATCGGCCGCTGGAGTGGGCGAGCTCGTGCTGCTGCGGCGGCTTGTGGAGGCGATGGCCGGCTCTCTGACAGCATGAGCAGCGAGCTCCCGCTTCGAGGATCGAGCGGGATGGGCGTGGCTGGAGACTGCGGTGTCTGGGGCGTGGCCCAAGCTCGGTGACGGCCTTCTGCTGCGTCCTGACGTGGAGTAGGGGGCTCTGCGGCCCGAGCGCGCTCTGCCTGAGGCCCTGGAGGGAGGGGTAGATTAAGGCTTTTCCTGCGGTTGGAGAGATGAATAGAGGGCGAGGAGATCCGATTTGGAGGAACGAACCGGATGCATTACAAAATAAAATGCTTCAGCAGTGGTCAGCAGTGTTGGGCAAGCTACTTAGAAAATGTAGTGAGCTAAGTTTACAGTTACTCTTCATTAAATGAAGCTTCACTACACTAAGGCTCAATCCCAATTCTACCCCTTACCCCTACACTTTGCCCTTCCCCTCCGTTTGGCGCATTTATGTGAAGGGGTAGGGGTGTCTCATTTCTCGTTTAGTTGGAGGGGTAGGGGGAAGGGGAAGGGCCAGATAGCCCTCCAAACAAAGATTTTTTCGGGACCTCACTTCAAACGAAGGGCTAAGAGAAATTTCCATTTTCCAACATGGCTGCTCACTCGAGCAAGCAGACTCATAAATATAAGTAATTTTTGCCATTAATAAGGATTTTTATGACAATTTTTCATTATATGTACATTACCTTCAATCTTGTGTTTGTGTTTATGGTGTTGTTCTGTAAATAAACGTTTGCAAAAAAATCGCTAAAGTTTGCTAGCAGATAGCACTGATTGCACTGATTGATATTACAAAATATATTTTTTATGTCATATACACTTGACTGCATGTTAGAAACATGAAAGACCATGTGGCGCGGGAATTTGCAACGGTGTAGTGGACGGTATACGCATTTACAGTATACGGCGTATATAAGGCTACTTTGCGTACACCCACTTTTTAAATCCCCTCTGATGCGCATTATTCAGTAGTGTCCTGCATTAGCCAAAATCATGGCACCACATCCACTCATAATGTGAATAAATCGAAATAATTGCTAAAAACACCCAATAAAGACAGTGATGATGCAGTCAGGACCGTGGTGCCGCCTTGCTTTGAAATGTATTTGATAATTGCACCCGCCTTGTCTCCCACACCCCAGTCATTTAAATCAGTACATAATAATGAAAACAATACCTTACAATTAAAAAGAAGCAGATTTTTACGATCAGAAATTTCTTAAACCAGTGAACCCCTGTAAACATTTCAGTCCAAGGATCCAGTAAACGAATGCGCTCAAATGGAAAGTTCAAAAGGAAATTCACAAATGAAGCATATACCCACTTCTCAAGGCACCACTACACCACTGATTTGCAATTTGCCGAGCATGTGATAACGCATTGTTTGTTTTGCTTACGGCCATATGTGTACATGTGAATTAACGGTGCGTACACCGTACATTTGTACTTTTTGCAACGCGACACCATTTTTTTCAACATCTTGAAATGTGTGATAAACATCGGCGCATGTCCTCTGATGTAACATTAGGAACTAGCGACAACGTATGATGACGTATAACAGTGTTGTAGTGGTTTCCCATTCCTTAGCTAAGCTAAGCTACAGCAACACGGCAAAAGTAGTTTACTACATCTAAGCTATTTTTTAAAATGTAATTTTTCTACATGGTATGAACCAACATACCAAATCTATG